>NC_143566.1:21877058-22185441 GCF_054136105.1 Typopeltis vanoorti
TTCTTTCCCCCCATGTCCAATGTATTTTTCTCCACTAGATTCTGTACTGATCTTTGCATTGAAATCCCCATGCACTATAGTGTTGTTTTCTTCTGTAATGTTTCTCGTAGGTGATCATAGAAGTTTTCTATTTCTTCTTTATCAGCTGTCGAAGTAGGTGCATAGACTACTATTATTTGTATTGTTACCGATTCTTCTATTTTTAATTTTAGTGTTCCTAGTCATTCAGAATGGATTGCGCAAGAAATAATATTTTTAGTTAGCTTTTCATTTATGATGAAGCGAACTCCTCCAACCCTTGTAACATTATCTGAAGCTCTTGGGAAGATGTTTAGTTTAGATTTAGTTGCCATTGTTCCATTTTGCTGTTAATTCAGAGCTCCTTTGGGTTTCACAAGCAAGAACATCCAACTTTACATTTTGCAGTGCTCGAAACAGGAAATCAATATGGGAGTCTGAAGACAGAGTTTGAGTGTTGAAAGAACCAATAAATAGGGTTGAATTTCAAGATGGTGGTCTACCATCCTCTGCAAGATTCTTAGCACTCCCTGCTCTTGCAGATTCCTCATCACCAACTTGGTGGAATTGCAAAGAGCTGCACAGAACTGGGGGGGGGGGCTTTTTCTTCTTCTACTTGCTGGCATCTTTACAGTGGTCTATAGAACTTCTCCTGACCATGGTTCTGGTGCTTTTGGTCCACGGCTCATTATTCGAAGTGGCCCACATGGGCTTCCCTCATCCACCACGTGAGCAACATGCTTGGTAGGGGTGAGGTTCCCCCCCCCCCAAAAAAAGAATTTCATATGATCATTTAATTTATAATTATTTGAATGAATTCTTTGATATTTACAAGTGCTTTAAGTACTTTCAAAATTATTTTAAAAAGTTGTACCTTACCTTGATGGCTGTATTTTAATCATTAGTCAAATTAAAAAAAAGTCTAATTTTTTTTCTGCTTTTAATATTCCTTTAGTATTGTGCAGTATATTTCTGTTAAATATATCTTTTGAAATTTATATGGTATATCATGTGTATTATGATATAGATATATTTTTATTAGTAATTAAATTTCTATGATGTACCCTGATATGCAAGAAGAATTCATCTTAATTAATTTCATGCCTATTGATTCCTAATCTTAAAGAATTCAGTTCTTTTTCTCCATCCATCTATAAGAACTGAATTTTTGAATAGTGATAAAGTGCATTACACTTCACGGGTGGTGATCCATCCATGAAATGAAAGATTCATCCATGAAGACACCAAAGGTTTCAGAGCAAATTATCACTCCTTCTGGCCTGCCTCCTGGAGTTCACCATTGGACGAAGTTTAATTTTCTCTCTGCTTTTTTCAGAGCAAACATATTCTTGTGACCACAGAGAAGAATTAAAAGCCACTCGTGTGTTACAGAACATAAAACCACTTGTGATAACATCCAAGTGGCTTTATTATTCTCTGACTTCTCTTCCAATGGCAGAGTAACTAAGAGCTTCATTCTTTTACTCACTCTTTTTTTCTGTTATATTAGTATTTTTTCTAGACCTCGTTGTAGTCAGGAGACTAATTGTGGAAGGCCAGATATGTAGGTGACAGTATATATATATATAGTATATATTTAACTGATTTAAACACCGAGAAAAAAATACAAAAGATTTAATAAGGTTTCACTATTAGTTTCATCGGACAGTATATATATATATATATATATATATATATATATATATATATATATATATACTGTCACCTACAGATCTGGCCTTCCATGATTAATCTCCTGACTACAAGGAACTCTAGAAATAATACTAATATAGCAGAAAAAGAGTGAGTAAAACAATGAAGCTCTCATGATATATATATACTGTATTTGCCAGCGTATAAGATGCACTTTTCTTCTTTGAAAATAGGTCTGAAAAACAGAGTGCGTCTTATATGCTGATACTCAGTTTTTTATTACTTTCATTTCTGGAAATTTTCTCTGTTCCGAGTTAGGCGATTTCTTTCTTACTTCCTTGCGGTGTGTGAGAGCATTCCAGTTACGTAGAGTTCAGTGGATGCGCATGCACTGTCATTGACAATCACAGCTGTGTTCTTCCTGTTCATTTAAACTTTCCAATTATTGTCGCGGTTGTCGTGAACAGTGCTAAATTTCTGTTGTTAAATTTTCTCTAAATTTCTTGGCAAATTATGGCTGAAAAATGTCAGCATTACTACAATATTGCATACAAGCTACGTGTGATTGCGTATGCTAAAGAACATGGAAGCAGGGCTGCAGAGAGGCATTTCAGGCCATCCCCAACTGAGAAAATGATAAGAACTTGGCAGAATCAGGAAGAGGATCTAAAAAAAGCAACTCACAGCAAACATAACCTATGAAAAATTTCTGGGTTTTGATGAAGAAGATTAAAAGGTGGATACTCTTTCCTAGTTTTATATATATATAGATATATATATAGATATAGAAAGTATTTTTAACTTGGGTATAATTATGTTAAAGATACCAAGCAATTTTAAACCTGGTTTTACTCCATTTTTCCCAAGTAAGCAAACAGACAAAATGTCAAGTTTGCGCCTGCAATTGATGCAAGACTAGCTGATCCCACAGGTAGTGCAAGACCGAGGCAACTCGTGGTAAAGGTGGAGCAAGCTCTGATCACTAATCTTAATATTTACCCTTAATGCCAAAACACATCTCCAAGAAGGGGATGTATGATGTTTTGCATTAAAGGCAAAGGGCCACTACCCAGACTGGTTTCGACCTTTATTGAGGTCTCATCAGTGGGAGCCAGGCTAGAAATATACCAAGATTTAGTAATGCAGAGCTTGTAAGTATTTTACCAAAACAAGTTACCATAAGGTGTTATAACCTTATTAAATAAAAATCTCAGGAGGAGATATAAATGTAGAAAGTATTTTTAACTTGGGTATAATTATGTTAAAGATACCAAGCAATTTTAAACCTGGTTTTACTCCATTTTTCCCAAGTAAGCAAACAGACAAAATGTCAAGTAAGCAAACAGACATGTAAAACCAGGTTTAAAATTGCTTGGTATCTTTAACATAATTATACCCAAGTTAAAAATACTTTCTACATTTATATCTCCTCCTGAGATTTTTATTTAATAAGGTTATAACACCTTATGGTAACTTGTTTTGGTAAAATACTTACAAGCTCTGCATTTTGGTATATTTCTAGCCTGGCTCCCACTGATGAGACCTCAATAAAGGTCGAAACTGGTCTGGGTAGTGGCCCCTTGCCTTTAATACAAAACATCATACATCCCCTTCTTGGAGATGTGTTTTGGCATTAAGGGTAAATATTAAGATTAGTGATCAGAGCTTGCTCCACCTTTACCACGAGTTGCCTTGGTCTTGCACTACCTGTGGGATCAGCTAGTCTTGCATCAATTGCAGGTGCAAACTTGACATTTTGTCTGTTTGCTTACTTGGGAAAAATGGAGTAAAACCAGGTTTAAAATTGCTTGGTATCTTTAACATCTTTCCTAGTTAGATTAGGTATTTGTTGAAAGTAGACCTACTTATTACTTTATATTTGAAATACTGTAAATTTATTATAATATTCAGTGATAGTTTTTTTCCTAAAAAATGTGTACAAAAAAAGGGGATGCATCTTATACGCCAGCTACAAGGAGGTCTAGAAATAATACTAATATAGTAGAAAAAGAGTGAGTAAAAGAATGAAGCTCTCATATGATATATATATATATACATATATCATACTTATCTTGAAAACAATTTGTGTTGGGACATTTTGCCAACTGCTGTGATAATGCATTCCATTCATTCACGTCACAAAAAATGCTTTTCACTTTCTTCTTTCTCCGCATATTTTTTTTTTTTTTAAAGGATGACCTCATCTTTTCCCACTATCTATTATCCTATGCAATATTTCCCCTATATCTGTCTGATAGGCTCTTCTCAGCAACTGATATGCATCAATCATATCATCTGTTCTTCTGCCTATCAATTACTGCAGAGCACATTCCCTTAAGCTGTCCCAATACTTAACACTGAAGAGTCTGAGACAGTTTTAGTCACTTGCTTTTATACTTCATAATGTTCCTCTTCATCCAGATATCCAGGTGATTAGATGTTGCCTGATTAGTACTTTATAGAGCTGAACTATTACTTCCTTATTCCTATGTGCCAGTGTCTTTTACATTATGCTAGCAAAATTCTATGAACTTCAGCTTCCTATCTGGCAACATCCCCAGTCTGCTTGTCGCCTTTCTCTTTTAAGATATTTCACATACACAACTTGCTGATGCCTGTCAGCCACTTATCTGTAGAAGTGACTGTCTCCATCCTGGAATTTGGCATTGTTGGCAATCATTGGTTGCTTAAACAGGATATAAAGGTTTGCAACCTAGGTGTTTGATGTCAAGATGGTAGGAAAAAGACTCAGATGAAGACCATGATCTAGGTAAATCGATGCAGTCAGAAGTGCAATAGAAGACATAAATATAAAGATTTGACAGTGGAGTACTGACAAGAGTGAGAGACTAATTTGGAAGAAAATTGCTGATAGGAGTTTAGTAATTAATGCAGACTGTCACAGTATCCTGTACACCCCCTGAAGGTAAATATCTCTTACACAATTTCCATGGGTTCTCTCCTTTCCCACCATGAACTGGCAAAAGTCTTCACTGTCAATCCTATAAAACCCCTTTAATATATGCTTAATATAAGATATGCTTCTATTGTGTCTCCTTTTTTTTTTTTTTGCCTATTAGCTAGTTTTCGAAGCTCACAGGATCGTTTCATCTATTTTCATAGGGTGCATTCCATAGACCTGCCACAATGGACTGTTTCATATCAATGGGTGGGTTCTTTCTTAATCCACACACACACACACACATTAATGCAGCTATCACAGTATCTTGTACACCCCCCCCCCCTGAAGGTAAATATCTCTTACACAATTTCCATGGGTGACCCTTTGTTCTCTCCTTTCCTGCCATGAACTGGCAAAAGTCTTCACTGTCAATCCTATAAAACCCCTATAATATATGCTTAATATAAGATATGTATATGTTAGGTGTCGCACTGATATGATCGTCGGCTTGTCGAGAGCTCCTGAAAAGATTAGTAGTATTTTATGTTATCGTTGGCAGTTTTACTAGAATTTTACGTAGCATTGTTTGTTTTTTGTTTCTTGGTGTGTTTGTGCGATTTTTGTGTGTTTTCTGTGTTATTTTAATTATTATTTTTAAGTTAAGATAGCGTCCATATGGCACCAAAGGGGAAAAAACTCTTAAACAAAACATGTTTGTTTAAGTTTTGATATAAAAGAGTTTTTGCAGTGTGCTGTCTGTGAGATGTATGCTTTGCGAAGAGCGGTGGGAGTCTGGTTAGATGGTGAAAGTGGAGTTAATATGTGCAGAAAGTGTAAGGAGAATGAGGATCTAAAGCGTGTTTCTGGTGACGAGAGTGTTATCGTTAAAGAAAGTCAGAATATAGAAAATAGTGATGTGATAAGGAATTGCAAGGTAGTACCAGATAGGTGTGAGAGCGTCGTTGAAAGTATAAATGAAGGTAGAAATACAGAACGAAATTGTATTTCTACAATTTCGTTCTGAAATTGTACAAATGCAATTTCTAAATTGGATGATTTAAAAAGGCTGATTTAAGTGATAATGAAAATGGTGAGATAGATGCAAGTAGTGAAATCGTTCGGTTGAGCAGAGTGATACACAGAACAAAGCAGCAACTGGAGCGTATGGAAAAATGTGTACTGAACGTGCCGACTAATAAACGGTGAAAGTCCGTTACGGAAAATAAGAGGATGTTCGTAAATGTAAATAAAATGAAGGAGCAAGTGCTGTATGGAGATTCACTATTAAGAGGTGTGATAGTTGAGAGTTTGACAAAATCATACCAACCAGGTGCGAACATAAAGGATGTCAGCGAATCTATTCGAGTGCAAAAACAGAGGGTGATAGTCGTGGCAGGAACAAATGATTTGAAAGAAGACAAAATGGAAATCATAGAGGATGTGAGGGAATTACTTGAGGTAGCAAAAGAGAAGAGTGAGAGAGTTAGGATGGTGAGTATTTTGCCACGGTATGACAGTGAAGTGTGTGTGTTTAGAAGGAGGGCCATAATTTCCAATGACTTTATGCGTGGGTTATGCATGGAGAGTGGTGTGGAATTTGTGGATGTGTGGAGTGAGTTCGATGAGCGAAAGGATTTATATAAGATGGATGGGTTACATTTGAATGGATTTGGTGTATTGAGGCTTGAAAAAGTGTTGATGAATGAAGTGGAAGTGGATATACAGACTCAGGAAAACTAGATTTATTAACGGGGGGTAAATATGCAGACTTTAGGGAGGCAGTTGAGTGTATGAATGAGTATAATATGCCCGAACGAGTACGAAGGACAACAAATCAGAATGGGATAGTTAGTATAAGGCATCAAAGTAGGGATGGAACTAATGGGCTTCTGCAATTCATGTACACTAATGCCAGGAGTATTAGGAACAAGAAGGAAAAGTTTTTGGTCTTGGTTGGCACTTCCAGGCCACAGGTTGTTGGTATTAGTGAAACATGGCTGACAGAAGATGATAAAGCTAGTGGGATTGAATGCGACGGGTATAGCGTGCTCAGTAGTGATAGGGAGAATAAAAAAGGGGAGGGAGTGTTATTGATGATAGCTGATGAGTTGCAGCCAAGGAGTATAGAAGTTGAACTGCAGGATAGAGAAAAGAGCACATTTGAGGCTATTTGGTGTGAGATAGAGTCTAGCAAAACAAAATATACAATTGGGTGCTGCTATAGACCAAGTGATGGAATAGATGGTGGGGATAGTATGCATAGGCAAATTGAAGAAATGAGTGGAAGGAGGGTAATTATTATGGGTTATTTCAATTATGGTAACATTGACTGGAAGGAGGAGAGGTCACATGGGAGGAAGGAATTGAATTTTATGCAGTTATTAAGGGACAACTATCTGCGATAGCATGTAGTGGAAAATATTAGGGGGCAGAGAGTACTTGACTTAGTAATTGCATCTGAGAATGTGGCTGTAACAAACATGATCATGTTGCCACCAATTGGTGAGAGTGATCATAAGGTCATGACTTGTGGGGTGGCTAAAGGAGTGGAATTTACAATTAAGACAGGGTACATGTGGAATTACCGGGCTGGTAAGTATGACAAGCTTAGGAGTGTCCTTGGCTCAGTACCATGGCATGTAAAACTGCAAGGGCTGGATGGTGATAGTGCATGGGAGGTGGTTAAGAAGTGTTTGCAGGAGACAATGGTTGTCTGTATATCAAGAGTCCGAATAATAAATCAAGTAGGGGTTAAATGGATGAATAACACTATTAAGCTTGAGCTGCAAAAAAAGAAACAATTAAGGAGGAACAGTATAAAGTTCAGGACAGGAAGGTAACAAGGGTGGTAAGAAAAGCAAAAGTGGATTACGAGAGAAAATTGGCCATGCAGGCTAAAGAGAATCCCAAACAGTTTTTTCAATATGTTGCAAGTAAAAGGAAAAATGTTCATGCAGAATGATTTTAAAAAATTATGAGGGTAGGGAGGTAACCGAATCAGTCGATATAGTGGAATTACTGAGCAAGCATTTTGCAAGAGTATATCATCCAGGTGGTCACATTGCAGAAATTGGAGTACCAACAGCTTATACTGGAATTGTGATGAATGAAGTAGAGGTAAATAGTCTATTACAGAACGTCAATGTCAATACATCTGTGGGATTGGATGGTATACCAGCTTGTGTCGTACGTGAAGTGGCTAAAGAATTGTCAGTGCCCTTGACCATTTTGTTTAATTTGAGCCTCGGGTCTGGGTCAGTCCCAAGGGGATGGAAAGAGGGGAAAATATTTTCGCTGCATAAAGGTGGTTCCAAGGCTGCTGTTGAAAATTACCGGCCAATCAGCATAACAGGAATCGTTATCAAGGTCTTGGAGAAAATAGTCAAGAGGAAAATACAAGATTGGATAGATGAAAATGGGATACTGTATCAGGGACAGCATGGTTTTGTGAAGGGTAAGTCATGCCTCAGTAACTTGTTCACGTATTATAACATAGTGACGGCTGAACTGGATAAGGGTAATGGGTTTATTTACAGTGATTCTACTGGACCTTGCTAAGGCCTTTGACAGGATACCACATGGAATTCTAATCAGTAAAATGCAGCATATGGGGATGGATATAGGGTTGGTGAGATAGATAGGAGGGTGGTTGACGGAGAGATATCAGAGAGTGGTTTATTCAGGAGTTGAGTCCACAAGACGGCCTGTGACTAGTGGTGTGCCACAAGGATCTGTTCTTGGACCACTGCTGTTTAATTTGTTCATTAATGATATAGGTAAGGATCTGAGAGGAACAGTTCATTTGTTTGCGGATGATGCAAAGTTGGGTAGGACAATAGTGAATGCAGATGATGTCAAAATTTTGCAGGATGATTTGGATAGATTGGAGGTCTGGGCTAAGGAGAATGGATGTCAATTTATGGCAAAATGTAAGGTTATACATTTTGGAGTGAAAAGATTAGCAGCAGTTTACTACATTGGTGGAACTGTACTCCAGGAAATTGATGAGGCATGAGATTTAGGAGTGTTGGTGGAGTTGAAGTTTAGGGGGTACATTGCAAAAGTGGCCAAATCAGCTCATCAAATCACTTGGTTGCTGAAGAATACGTTGACAAGCAGGTTATTGTTCCTCTGTATCGAGCCTTGAAAAGACCCCATCTCGACTACTGTGCCAAGATTTGGTCACCTAGGTTTCTTCTTGATGGGGAGGAGGTTGAGAGGATCCAGAGGCGAGTGACCAAGATGATAGCAGGTCTGTGTAATGAACCTTATGAGAACAGGTTGAGGATTTGTGGGTTGCAAAAATTGATTGATAGGCGGAGGAGGAGAGATATGATTGAGACATTCAAATTACTGAAGGGTTTCTATAAAATTAATTCAGAAGATATTTTTGAGAACAGGGCTGGTTGTGGGAGGACTAGAGGACATCCATGGAAGCTGGGCAAAAGTGTGGTTAGTAAGGGTGTTAGAGCTGGGTTCTTTACTTTTAGAGTGGTGAATGAGTGGAATGGGCTGCCAGAGTCTGTGGTGGATGCCGTGACAGTGAATGAGTTTAAGGCGAGGTATGATAAATACTGTATGAATGTCATATAGTTGTGATGAACATTATTTGGGGCTTACCTCGATGAGTCTAAGGATTCCTTGGAGTTGCCCGTAATAATACTTCTATTGTGTCTCCTTTTTTTTTTTTTCCCTATTAGGTAGTTTTCGAAGCTCACAGGATCGTTCATCTATTTTCATAGGGTGCATTCCATAGACCTGCCACAATGGACTGTTTCATATCAATGGGTGGGTTCTTTCTTAATCCACACACACACACACATGCACACGCACAATCAGTGTGTGTTCTGCTGCTTCTCATATATGAGATTTTTTTTTAAAAATCCAGTTGTGACATTAGTAAAAGATTCATTCTGATCAGTCTACCTGTAGCTGTTGCTACACTGCGGTTTTGTTTTTGTTTCTTCTCTTCACTTTTACCTTTATTACTGTGGTTATTGTGTAATTTTGTTCTTTTTTTTATACTATAAACTTTAATGAAAGTACAAATTTTTCATACTGAAAATAATAGTACATTGTCTGTGTGTAAACAACAAGCAAATCAAAGAACAGGAATACATTGTTGTATGTACCTTGTACATACAACAATCAGTTCACCAATTAAAAACTGTTGCTGTGTGCTTTAAATTAATATTAATAAATAATATTAAAACCATTCTTCATGTTTATATAAAATGAGATAACAGAAAGTTTAGGAATGAACAGTAAATGAAATGGAAAAAGAGGACACCCCCCCACCTTGATCCAAATGCCAGGAGCATTTGGAACAGGGGGGGGACATATAGACAATGGGATGTAAAGGGTGATGGGGATAGTATGCATCAGTAAATAAGCTGAATGAGTGGAGAGTGGGTAATTATTATGAGGGATTTCAATTATGAACATAGACTGAAAGGAAGGAAGAAAGGACACATGGGAGGAAGGAAATGGAATTTATTATTATTCTTATTATTATGTAACACTTCCAAGGAGTCCAAAACTCATCGAGGGAGGTCACGCACTCTACAATTCTCTGTCTTCACCACTCAACCCACCAGCTACAGCAAACTGCAACTAACATCATCATCTAGTATTTTCACAGACAATCACAAATATCCATACCCACGGTGGGATTTGAACCAGCAGCCTTTTGTTTGGAGAGCAGATACACTAACCACTCAGCCATCTAGGCTGGCAGTTTATTTGTGCAGTTATTAAGGAATAACCTGAGGCAGCATGTGATGGAATGTACTAGATCTAGCATTTGCATCAGAGAATTTGTCCATAACCAATATGACCACATTGTGACAGAGTGATTATATAGTCTTGACCTGCTAGGTGGCTAAATGTGTGGGATTTTCAGTTAAGAGGGGGAGAGGTATATGTTGAATTAGAGGACTGGTAGGTATGACAAGCTTAGGACTGCAAAGTCATCAGTGCTATGGACTGCAAAGTCTGGATGTTAATAGTGCATAGGAAATGGTGAAGGAGTGTTTGAGGGAGTAAAAGCAGACTGCATACCTCGAGTTAGGAGATTAAATCAAGTGGGAGTTAAATGGATGAATACCATCATTAAGCTGAAGCTACAAAAAAAATAAAAATTTGTGTGTGTGTGGGGGGGGGTGACCTGGAGGCACATGAGCAGTACAAATCACAGGCCAGAAGGATAACCTGTGTGGTAAGAAAGGCAAAAGCAGAGTATGAAAGGAAATTATCAGTGTAATCCAAAGATAATCCCAAAGAGTTCTTTCAGTATATTTCAAGTAAAAGGAAGAATGTTTATGGCAGAATGATTTTAATGAATGCCAATGGTAGAGAGGTAACTGAATCAGGCAAAATAGTAGCATTACTAAATGTACTCGTTGCAAGAGTATATCATCCAGGTGGAGATATTGTAGTAATGAGAGAGTCAAAGTGTTGTATGGAAACTGAGGTAAATGAACTAGAGGTGCATAGCATATTAGAGAACCATGATGTGAATTCAGCTATGGGATTAGATGGTATACCAGCTTGAGTTTTATGAGAAAGTGCTAGGGAATTAGCAGTGCATTTAACCATGTTATTTAATCCAACTCTCAGCTCTGGGTTAGTCTGATGGGGTAGAAAGAGGAGAAAATAGTTCCATTGTATAAAGGAGGTTTCCAGACATGTAGCAAATACTGACCGATTTGCATATCAGGAGTTGTCATAAGGGTACTGGAGAAGTTGGTTAAGAGCAAAATACAGGAATGCATAGACAAAAATGGGATACTGCATGAGGGGACAACATGGTTTTGTGAAAGGTCGGTCATGCCTCAGTAGCTTGCTCATGTTTTATAATACAGTAGCAGCTGAGTTGGATAAAGGTAATGGGTTTACAGTAATACTACTAGACTTTGCAAAAGCTTTTTATAGGATACTGCATGGAATTCTAATCAATAAATTGTAGGTCATGGGGATGAATATAAAGCTGAAGTGGATAAGAGGGTGGTTGATGGAGAGACATCAGAGAGTAATTTCTTCAGGAGTAGAGTACAGGTCTGTTGGTGGAGTGCCACAGGGTTCTATTCTTGGGATACTACTATTTCATTTGTTCATTAAGATATAGGAAAGGATCTCAGGTGAACTATTCAGTTGTTTGCAAATGATGCAAAATTGGGAAGAGCAATAGTTAACATCAATGATGTTAAAATTTTGCAGAATGATTTGGATAGACTGGCAGTCTGGGCAAAGGAGATGTCAGTGTAATCTGGCAAAGTGTAAAGTTATGCATTTTAGGGCAAAAAGATTACCAGCTGTGTGCTACATTGATGGAACCGTACTTACTTTATGAAATTGACAAAGCTAGGGATTTGGGAGTGTTAGTGAATACAGAATTAAAGTTTAGAGGGCATGTTACAAAAGTGGCTAAAGCTTCTCATCAGATCACTTGGTTACTGAAGAATACCCTGATGAGTAGAGACAAGCAGGTTATTATACCTCTTTATTAAGCCTTGGTAAGATCCCCATCTTGATTACTGCATGGTGTTCTTGCAGTAGTCAAGGTTTTTTGGTGATGAGGAAGAGGAGAAGATGGAGAGGACCCAGAGGCAAGTGACTGCGATGGTAACAGGTCTGTGGAATGAACCTTATGATGACAGGCTGAAAATTTATGGGTTACAGAAATTAGTTGACTGGAAGAAAAGGGGTGATGTGATTTAGACATACAAGTTACTGAAGGGTTTTACAAGATTAACACAGGAAATTTTTCAGAAAAGGTATGGTGGGTGGGAGAGCTAGTGACCATCCTTGGAACTTAGCTGGGGTGTAAGGACTGGAGATTGTTTGCTTGGAGAGTGGTGAATGAGTGGAAAAGGTTTCCAGAGTATCATGGGTGCCATGACTGTGAATGAGTTCAAAGAAAAGTATGATAGTTATTGCACAGAAGTTGGATAGTGCTTAGCATGACATTTAGGCTCCTTGGAATCCTAATGGACTCCAATGAAATGGAGTCCTTAGACTCTCAATGAGTAAAGAGTCCATGGAGTAGCCCATAATGATATGAGAATATCAAAAGTAGAGACAAAAAATGGCTTTCAAAGGAGAAAACCCAATAACAAGTAAAATAACGATAGATAATAAAATATTAGAACAATTAAATACTATCAAATATCTGGGATGTGATTTATTATACAAAGATGAGAAAGATATAGATATTAAAATATCACATTTTGTTAAAGTAATTGCCATAATAAACCTTATATTTAATCTTTAAAGGTACTTGTGGCATAACTATAAAGAACAAATTACATGATAACCACAGTAATTAACTTTAATGAAAGTACAGATATTTCGTACCTGAAAATAACGGTACACCAGTGTGTAGAAACGAAACTAGCAAATCAAAGAACAGGAATACAAGGTACATACAACAATCAGTTTACCAATTAAAAATGGTTGCCACAAGCTAAAATTAGTATATTAATAAATAATACTAAAACTATTTTTGATGTTTACATAAAATGAGAATCTCACAAACTTTTGGGGGAGAGAGAGAGAGAGATAATCGGTCCAATTCAAGTTATGCCAATGTAAAAGGGATTCACAACTTTAGGAACATAGGAGTCAATTATCTGCTGGATTTGGTGAAGGTTGTAACCATTTAATTTGATCAAAGTTTTTTTATAGTGAAAAGTTTTTGTTGTAAGCTTGAGGTAGAGGTGCATACATTATGTGTTCTATTAATTAACTACTTGATAATACCCATTTCAGAATGAGGCCAAAGAGCAAAAACATCGACATAATGAAACCAAAGAGGGCTGTTGGAGATGAATGGATGAGAACAAAGTATCCTCCAGATGGTTGAAAAAATAGTTTGCCAGAAGTGGAGGCAGAGGGCTATCCATGACAGTGCTTTCAATGTGTTTATAGGTTATGTTTTTCCAACCGAAATATCCGGCTTGCATAACAAATTCAAAAATATTCACATCAGGATGGAAATCATCATATAGTAAGCTAATAGTGTCGGATAACAGAATGTTGATAAAAAGAGAAACAATGTGAAAGCTGACTAACATATCTCACTTGTAGTGCGATTTGTTAGTCAACTTGAATATTCTTGATTTTTTTTTGAGAAAATGTGTGGAGCTCTTGATGAATGATATGGATTGTCCAATATGGACAGTTAATAAAGGTGAAAGAAATTTAGCAATTCTATAGTAACCATTTAATTTGATGGAAAGGCAATACAATTCATTGGGTTTTATTGGACAACATTCTTTATGAATTTTCAGGAGACCATATAAATGAGGAGCCTTCCAAAATGGATGCATAACTTACACAAGGTATTTTGATCCCAGCCAACATCTTCATCATGGAGTTTATTTAATAGGTTAATTTATGTCTTTGTAGGGTTATAACTAATTTCTTGATAGGTGGAAGTATCCTGTAAAAGGCAATCTATCTTCTTTTCATGGTCTGCCTAATTCAGTACCACTTCATCTTTTCTTTTATCAGCTTTCAAAATAGATAAATGGTTCTTTTGTCTTAATGAAAACAGTGCATGAATTTCAGTACTAGATAAAGATAAATTACATGGAGGTAATTTGCTTCTAAAGAGTAAAGTAGCGACTTTGAAGTGTAGTTTATTAGCATTTACGCTTGAAAGTCCCTACAGATTGCATTCAGTGTTATGTAGAAAATCAAGATATGGAATGGATTTAAGTACTATCCTTCACAGGACAAAGCACAAAATTGAAAAGTTGCAGAAGCACCAAGGGATTAGGAGGTCTGAGAAGAGAAGAAGCAAGTGTTCCGAAGTAATGATAAAGACTGAATGAACAAATGAGAAAAACAATTTAAGGAGAAAATTAAGTACAGACTCAATGATTAGGGAAGTACTTAATAAAAGTAACAAAATCTTATTTCCCTGGCGCAAAAATTCACGATGTTGGTCATGCCATCCAGATGAAATAAAGGTAAGGCAAAAGAAACTAATTGCCTTACTTGGCACAGATGATCTGAGAGGCGAAAAGTATTCTTTCAGTGAGGATGTAAAGGAGTTGTTAGAAGAAGCAAAACTGAAGAGTGAGAAGATGAAAATTGTAAGCCTCCTACCACACTATGATAGAGACAAAATGAGGAGAAGGGCAGAAGAGCAAAACTTAGGTTGTGCTGAAGGAATGATGTAGAATTTGTGGTCTGTGTTTGATGGAAAGAAGAATTTGTATAATGCTGATGTACTGCATCTAAATGGTTTTGGTATTAGATGCCTAGAGAGAGTTTAGTTCACCAAGCATGCTGAAGCATAAATTCAGGAAAACTTAAGCAGTTAGGGTGGAAACAGGTGAGTTTGTGTGAAGGCACCCAGGAGGCGAGTGAGTGTGAGGACCAAGTGCAGAATCTAGTCTCTTTCTCAAGCAAAAATATTGAATAGAGTAGTCAATTCAGAAAGTAAATGTGGATGTGGTGTCTGAAAGGATGCTGCAGTTTCTATATACTAAAGTGAGAAGTATCAGGAACAAGGAGGAGTTTTTGGCATTGATTAGTGCAGCCTCGCCAAAAGTTATAGGCATTAGTGAGACTTGGCTAACAACAGATGATGTAGTTACAGGGGCAGAATGTGAATGGTTTAATATTTTTAGGGAAGATAAGAGAAGATAGAATGGGAAGGAGTACTGCTGATGAGAGCAGATGTATTTCAGCCAAAAAGAATAGAAGATAGGCAGGAGTCTGGTTTGAGATCAAGGCCAGTAAGACAAAATATACAGTTGGTTGTTGCTATAGGCCAGGGGACTCCACAGACAATCTGGAAGACATGTATTGACAAATTAGTACAATGAGCGTGGGTTGAGTGATTATTATGGCAGACTTCAACTATGGAGATATAGACTGGAAAGAAGAAATATTGCATGGCAGGAAAGAAATGGAATTTATACAGCTACCGAGAGATAATTACTTGAGGCAGTATGTGATGGAGGAAACTAAGGATGTGAGAGTATTGGACCTGGTCATAGGAACAGAAGAGCTATCCATAACCAAGGTGGCCACATTGCCTCTCATTGGCAAAAGTGACCATGCAGTCTTAACTTGGGAGATTATAAAACATAACAAATATTCTATCAAGAAGGGAGATATTTGTTTAACTATGAGACAGGTGATTATGACTGGCTTAGGAGGAAGCTTAAATTAGTGCCATGGGCATAAAACACTGCAAGGGAAGAATGTTAACAGTGTATGGGAGATAGTTAAGGGGCATCTAGAGGAAGCCATATTAAATTGTATAATCTAAGTAAGGAGGGTTAATCAGGCAGGAGTTGGATGGATGAGTAATATTAATAATAATTATTATTATTTAGACCTCCAAGGAGTCAAAAGACTCATCGTGGGAGATCCTTCCTAGGAAACACAAGCCTATCATGACTCATCATGGGAGGTCCCTCCTAGGAAACACAAAGTCTATCATACCATACCTTAAACTCATTCACCGTTCTTGCTCTTATGACTATCAGGTAATGCATTCCATGGTTCAACCACCCTCCACTCAAAGAAACTATTCCTCACCCTCGTGCTCACAATTTTTTTCGTAACTTCCAGGGATGGCCCCTTGTCATCACTCCTTCCTGCTGTTTAACCAAGCAAAAGAACACCCCAGTGTCAACCCTGTAACCACCTCTCAACAGTTTAAAAGTTTTAATCATATCACCTCTCCTTCTTCTATCCACCAAACTCAGCAATCCACATTCCCTCAGCTGATCCTCATAACTAACATTGTACAATCTTGAAACTGCTATCCACTTTTGTACCCTTTCCACAGTTAATTTATCATCATCATCATCATCAAATTCCTGCCATGTACCCTCAAGGGGTGTACAGGATATGATAGTACTACATGAAAAAAAATTACATCATTATTAATTTCCTATCTACAATTTTCCTCCAAATCAGTCTGTTACTTGTCAAGACTCCAACATTATCAGATCTTATATTTCTATCGTCTAAAGCATTTTGTACCGTATCAATCCACCTATATCTTGGTCTTCCTATGGGTCGTTTTCCTGCTAACCTGGCAGAGAACACTTGTTTTGCTAATCTTTCTTCTCCCATTCTATTTAAGTGACCATACCACCTGAGATTAGCTCTGCTAATGCATTCCTGGATGCTGACAATGTCCAGTTCTTTCCTAATATCCTCGTTTTTAATATGATATTGCCATTGATGCCATCTGTTCATGCCTATAATCTTTCTCAGGACTCTCATATCTGTGGTCTCTAGTCTCTGGTCAAGTGTTTTACTTCTGACCCAGCTCTCAGATCCATAAGTTAAAACTGGTTTGAACACTGTCTTGTACACAGCTAATTTAGTGTTCCGACTGATTTCTCTCTTATTCCATATGAATTTATTCAATTGACTTCCCACCATACCAGCTTTGCTGATTCTGTTGTCTATTTCTATATTTAATTTACCATCTTCAGTAAAAATCGTGCCTAAATAGCTGAAATGTTTTACTTGTTCCACAGGTTCTCCATTCACAACACAGTTGACATTTTCAATGATTCTGCCTATTTTCATTGTCTTTGTCTTTTTATTGCTGACCTTCATACCATATCTATTACAACAGTTATTCAATTTAGTCAGAGAATCTTGCAGACTTGTAGTGGATTTATTTAGAAGTATAACATCATCCGCATAAAGCAAAGAGCTGACATTAACATCTCCAATTTTGATATCATGTTTAATACCACTTTCCTTCATAATGTGATCCATATAGATAATGAATAACATAGGGAATAATGTACATCCTTGTCTCACACCAGATTTAACATTAAACCATCTTCCTGTACTTCCTTCAATTCTAACTGCTGACTTACAACTCAAATAAAGACTAAGTATTGCTTGATATAATGCCCCATTAACACTATATAACTGAAGCGTATTGAATAGCTTCTCTCTTGGCACCTTGTCATATGCCTTTTCCAGATCGACAAAACTTAAATACAGATCTTTGTTATATTCCCATGCTTTCTCGACTATTTGTCGTAAAGTGAAGATCTGATCCTGACAGCCTCTATTTGGCCTGAATCCAGCTTGTTCTTCACCAAGCTTTTCTTCCACAATTCTTCTCAACCGTTTCTCAAGTGTACTTGCATAGATCTTGCCAGGAACACTCAGTAGGGAAATACCTCTGTAATTCTCACATGCAGTTTTATTTCCCTTTTTATATATGGGTACTATGAGAGCTCTACTCCAATCATTTAATTTATCCCCTTCAAATCCCTTTCACAGTTAATTTATCCCCTTCAAATTCTGTGGACCAAATCTGAGAACAATAGTCTAAGTGTGGTCTGATCAGGGTTTTATACAATGGAATGATAACCCTTTTATCTGTGCAGGTTAGCATCCTTGTCATTATTGCAGCAATCCTCTGTGTTACCTTCACCACATTTGCAATATGTCCCCTGAATTTCAGGTTTCTATCAATCATCAACCCCAGATTTCTTGTCTCCGCTACAATAGAGTATGCAGCATCCCATCGATATGTCCCAAACCTCAAGACCTTACATTTTGTTGCATTAAACTGACACCCCCCCCATCATTCCTTTGCCCATTCAAATCCTCCTGCAGGACTACTATATCTGCACTATTATTTATATTCCCAGCATCACACATTATCCGCAAACAACTGAATATCCCCCTGCAATCCAGTGACAATGTCATTGATATAAAGGTTAAACAATATAGGTCCCAGTACTGAGCCCTGTGGGACCCCACTTGTAACCTTTTGCCTCCTTGAAACTGCCCCACCATATACAACTCTCTGATACTATCGGACAGCCAATCCTGAATCCAGTTGACTAACCTGATATTCAAACCCATGTGCTGCAACTTAAATATCAGCTTATCACGTGGGACCCTGTCAAATGCCTTCGCTAAATCCAAGAAAATGGCAGTATATGCCTTTCCCTCATCTACTGCTCTTGTAACTATATTATAAATGGCTAGCATATTACTAAAACAAGAGCACCCCTTCACAAATCCATGTTGACTCTCACAGATAACATTACCCTCATCTGCCCAATGTTGTATACAGTCCCTAACTAATTTCTCCGAGATCTTAACAACTACTGATGACACACAAACGGGACTATAATTAGACACTTCCAGTCTGCTACCACTCTTATGTAATGGCACTATCTTACCTTCCTTCCATTCCCTGAGCACCTTTCCCATAGCCAGACTTTCATTGAAAAGCCAGGTCAAAGGAGTTGTCAGTTCTTTAGCACATTTTCTCAAAACTTGTGGTGAAATACCATCCAGTCCCACAGCTTTACTGACATCCAGAATACTCAGTATTTGAAACACGCTCTCCTCCTGCACCTCTAAACCTCGAACTTGCCCCATCCCTCTAGTATTAAAATTTACTCCTCCAGGATGAAATACACCAATAAAATGTTCATTGAACAATTCACCATGTCTTCTGCATCAGTCACTCTATTCTCATTTTTATCCCACAATGTCATCCTTCCACAATCATTTCTCCTGCTACTGACCATATAGCTAAAAAATTCCCTAGGATTTTCTTTGAATCTTAGGGCCAGTCTCTTCTCATATTCCAATTTCGCCTTCCTTACCATACTAATCACTCTCCTGGCCTGTGTCTTATACTCTTCATGCACCTGTCTCTTTATATTTCTTTTTCACATGCAGTTCTTGTTTAATATTGGTTGTCATACATTTTACTCCAAATTGTGTCCTCTTCTTCACTCATGGAATACAGCTTGCTATTGCTGCTAACAAATATTCCTTCACAATTTACCAATCACTAATGATATACTGTCCTTCCAATTCCTCCCTCCATGAAACTTCTCCAAGTTGATGTCTAAGACTATTATAATCACCTGCCTTATAATTCCACATACGTTCTCTTTGATACTCCTACATGTCTATTCATCTTCCAAGTCAAAACCACATAGTCACTCTCTCCAAGTGGTGGGAGAGATGACATCTCAGGTATTATCAACTCTTCTGATGCTATGACAAAATCCGAAATTCATGAACCTCTTGTTCCCTGTATTGCATGTTGCCTAAGACATTTGTCCCTCAAGAATTCTAGACATTCCATTCTCTTATTGCTGCATGCGTCTTCCTCTCCCCAATTTATACTGCTGTAGTTAAAATCTCCCATAACAATCATTCTTCTTGCACTTGCCAAGCAGCTCAACTGCCTAAACATCTCCTGGTCCCCACACTCTGTGCTCCTTGGTTTGTAGTAACACCCAGGGGTGCACCAGTACTGTCTGGCACCTGTGTGCAAAACTTTAGTTGGCACCCCTATACCCAGTAGCATGCCAGTAGTGTCCGGTGCCTGTGTGCAAAACTTTAGTTGGCGCCCCTATCCCACCTCCTCCAATAAAAAAAAAATGACTTTAAAAAAACGTTTTTTTTTTTTTTTAGTATTTCCTCCTCTTTGGTGCTTGTGTGCATTGCACATATGGGCGGCGCACCCCTGGCAACACCCCACTAAATATCCCGTCTTGCCTATCTTTACCTCACACCATATGCTTTCAAAATTATTAGTGTCATTGCCTTCCAAAGCCTCCACTCTTAGAGGACATAAGTCGTCACTTATCATAAGCAGTACTCCACCACCATGCTTTTCCTTCCTATCCTGCTGAAAAATGCTGTACCCTGTTACTTCTATTCCTGTTATTATATCCTCTTCTGTCAACCACGTCTCAGTGATCCCAATAATCTTTGGCCAGGCTGATGCTATCAGTGCCACCAATTCCTGTCCTAATAAGCATGAAGTGCAGAAGAAGAAAATGCTGTGGAGGGTATATAAGAAGAAAGGTACCAGCAGACTCATGAAGAGTGCAAATTTCAGGCAAGAAAGATAACCAGCATGATAAGGAAGGCAAAATCAGATTACTATTTTGAAAGTTCTAAAGAATCTAACTGAGTAGGCCAAAGGAAACCCTGAAGAGTTCTTTCATTATGTGGCAAGTAAAAGGATGAATGACTATGGAAGATTAACCATATTGAGTGATGATGGTCACAAGGTGACAGAAGCAGATGAAATAGTTGAGTTACTAAGTGACCACTTTGCAAGGATATGTCATCCAAGTGAGGTTACTGCTGTAACATATATGATAAACACTGATGTGGGAAGACAGGTGATTGAATTTGAGGTTCTTAGGCTATTACAGAATCTCAATGTAAATACAGCTATGGGATTAGATGGGATATCAGCTCAGGATTTGCAAGAATGTACAAGGGAACTGACAATGTCTCTGACTAGGGTCTTTAATTTAAGCCTCAGCTCTGTAGAGTTCCAAGGGAGTGGAAAAAGGGCAGAAAATTCCCTTGCATAAGGGAATAAGCTGCAGTAGCAATTATAGACCGATCAGTATCTCAGGTGTAGTGGTAAAACTACTGGAAAAATTAGCCAGAAAGAGACTTCAAGAATGGGTAGATAACAATATGATACTATATGAGGGGAAACTTGGTTTTGTGAAGGGTTGGCCATGTCTTAGTAATTTACTTACTTTTTATAATAGAGTAACAGCTGAGTTGGATAAAGGAAATGGCTACATGATGATTCTGCTGGAATTTGCAATGGCATTTGACAGAATACCACATGATAGGAACTCTGTTACACACATTAGAACAAATGTGTTATAACACTGGTTATTAACACGTTCGCTACCAACTATGAGTATACTCGTAGTTGGTATATGAGCCTCACGAGCCAACTACGAATATACTCATATGTCGATTACTGACCTCCTATGCCAAGCACGAGTTAACCCGTAGTATAAGCACATTAATTTGGACCCTTGGCTTGTGAATAACGCGGAGAGCACGTCTAGGAGTTTGGTAGAAGGAAAATATTTTCAGCAAAAGTATAGTATATTATAAGAGGTATTGTTTTATAAAGTGTGTATTTATTAATTCAAATAAAACAAATTTTTGAAATTTTTTTAACATATACATATATTTATATATGATATATCATCATCTGAGTCGTCTGTAGGATTATAATCATCTTCGGAATCGGAACCAAATAATTCATTCCATTCATCATCACTCATATTAGCATAAGCTTCTAATTTTTCATTATGGATTGCAGAAGTTTTTTTACTGACCATGGCGTCATTGAAGGTTTTTATTTAGATAATTTTAAATAATTGTAAGACTAGACGCAATAAACTTTTTATTTAGATAATTTTAAATAATTGTAAGACTAGATGCAATAAACTTACTGCACTGATTGCTGAACGTCACTGACTCTGAAATCAAGTTACACAGTCGTCAGCGCATGTAAGACATAGATGGGGGTGATACAGGATTACTCATAGTTGGCGTATGAAACAAAATTCTGTCTGATAAGCCAGCTACGAGATAACTTGTACTGACCTTATAGAAGTGAAAGTGCTTGGCATGTGGTAACAAACTTTGCCTGAGGAACGTGACAGCAAACATGTTAAGAGGGTGGCTGCTGGGAAGATGTCGAAAAGTGGTATATGGAGAGGCACAATCAAGGTGAAAACAGATGACTAGGGGTATGCTGCAGGGTTCCATGCTAGGACAACTACTGCTTAATTTGTGCATGTGCATAAATGATATTCAGTTGTTTGCTGATGATGCAAAATTAGGTAGAATAATAGTTAATCAGACAATGTGGAGAGCTTGCAGCACGATTTAAATAGACTGTCAGTATGGGCAAAAATTAATGGGGTAGCAGTTTAATGTGGTGAAATGTAAAGTTATGCATTTTGGGATAAATAGATTACAAGCTGTGTACCACATTTAGGAAACTCTAGGAAATAGATGAAGCTAGAAGTTTAGGGTGGGGGGTGGTAGACAGAGACTTAAAGTTTAGAGTAAATGTTGCTAAAGTAGTTCATAAGATTACTTAGCTATTGAGGAATACACTAACAAATAGAGATAAGGAAGTTCTCATACCAATTTATAAGGCTGCATCCACATCCGAAATACTGTGCTCGGCTCTGGTTTCTTGGGGATGAAGAAGCAGTGGAGGAGATTCAGAGACAAGCGACGAAGATGGTGAGCAATTTATGGAATGTTCCCTATGAGGATAGATTGAGAATGTGTGGATTGCAGAAGTTTGATGATAGGAGAAAGAGAGGAGATATGATAGAAATGTTTACGTTGCTTAAAAAGGGGAAGTGTTTCAGCACTTAACTAGAGGGAGCAGGACAAGATGTCATCCCTGGAAGTTGAATAAAGGTGTGGTTAGTAAGGATATGAGGACTAGATTTTTTGCTTGGAGAGTTGTGAATGAGTGGAATGGGTTGCCAGAGTCAATTGTGAATGCTTTGTCTGTTAATGGATTCAAGAAGAGTTATGGATTGTGTGGATAGTTTGGATTTCCCGCAATGAGTCTTTGGACTCCACAGAGGTGCCTATACAGTAATAATAATCATATAAAATAAATGGAAAAAGAAGAGTGGAAGACCGAGAAAACGACAGCATGAGACTGGAACAGGCCACTTTGCCTAAAAACCATGGTAGGAAGAATAAGACATAAAATGAGAATCTCTCTCTCTCTTTCTCCCCCTCTCCAAAAAAAGGAGAGGGAGAGAAAGAGAGAGAGAGAATCATTCTAATTCAGGTCAGATCAATGCAAATTTCTAACGCACAGCAACTGTTTTTAATTGGTAAACTGATTGTTACATAGTTCAACTACAGATACGAGACCCCCCCCCCTCGTTGCTTCTGCATGTGGCAGAAGGTGAATCCATTCCAATAATAGAGTAATCAATGCATTTCGTGGGATGAGTGTTTATTATTATATCTCAGAAAATTAACTTTTCTTTTATGAATATTCTAGTTTAAAAACTAGTGCCTACTTTGCTTGTATAACAGTTGGAAAATTTTAAGTATAAAGCATGTGATTTTGTGTGTTGATGACATATTCATACATCACCTTATTCCTTTCTCTCCTTCAACATGAATTGACTCTTCTTGGCACTATTCTAGCTAAGGTTCTTTCAACTGTGGTCAGACCATATGTACCTTCTATCCCTGTTCTTTGATCTGCTTGTTGTTTACATATTATTATTATTATTATTATTATTAAACAAGACCTCATGGAGTCAAAGACTCATCTAGGAGGTCCTTTTATCTCACACACACATCTCATCATACCGGGTCTTAAACACATTCAAACTCCTTGCAGACACCACACTCTCAGGCAAGGCATTCCAATCATTCACAACTCTGCACGAAAAAAACCTGCCTCTCACTCCCCTACTCACACCTTCTTTATACAGTTTCCAGGTATGACCTCTGGTTCTCCCCTGATCTCCCACTATTCTCTGTAGAACTTCTCCACCATTGATCCTATAACAACCCCTTACCAACTTGTAGGTCTCTATCATATCTCCCCTCTTCCTTTTCTCCACTAGACTCTGCAAATTACATCTTTTCAATCTTTCCTCATACTCAACATTCCAGAAGTCAGAAACTACCTTAGTCAGTCGCCTTTGGACCCTTTCCAACATCTCTTCATCCTTCTGAAAACCAGGTGACCAAATCTGGGCACAATAGTCCATGTGTGGCCTAATCAAAGCCTTATACAATGGAACAAGAATCTCCCTACTTCTACACGTCAGTGTCCTCCTCATCATTCCCAGAAGTCTTTGTGTTGTCTTCACGATTTTGGCGATGTGTCCCCTAAATTTTAGATCCTTATCCACTATCACTCCCAGATCTCTTATTTCCTCTACTTCCAACAATATATTCTCACCAAGCATAAATTCTGCATCCCATCTTTGTTTTCCAAATTTTAAAACCTTACATTTTGCAACATTGAACTCACATCCCCATTTGCTTGCCCAAGCACTCAATTTATTCAAGTCTTCTTGCAAGGCCACAACATCTTCACTACTCTTTATGGTTCGTCCCAACTTTGCATCATCTGCAAACAACTGAATATCTCCATCCAAATCTTCGCCAATATCATTAATATACAAGTTAAATAGTAATGGCCCTAAAACAGATCCCTGAGGCACTCCACTAGTGACTTTCCTTTTCCTGGATATTGCACCCCCATACACAACTTGTTGATACCTATCAGATAGCCAGTCTCCAATCCAATGCACTAATCTAATATCCAACCCCATCTGCTCTAGTTTGACTGTCAACTTATCATGAGGTACTCTATCAAAAGCTTTTGCAAAATCCAAGTATATTACTGTGTATCCTTCTCCTCTGTCCAAGGAAGCAGTCACTTTATTGTAATAAGTAAGTAGATTACTAAAACACGACCTCCCTTTAGCAAATCCATGCTGTCCATCAAAGATTATACTATTGTTGTCAACCCAACTCTGGATCCTAGTTCTCACAAGCCTCTCCAACAACTTAACCACAACACCTGACACACAGATAGGCCTATAGTTTGATGCTTGAGTTCGATCACCTCCTTTATGAAGTGGCACAATCTTGCCCTCCTTCCACTCTTTAGGGACTTGACCAAGTGCAAGACTCGTATTAAAAAAATATGTCAAGGCAGGTGTCAACTCTCTGACACATTCCTTCAGAATACGCGGTGATATATTATCAAGTCCCACAGCCTTATTTACATCTAGTTTACTCAACTCCCCAAACACCTCTTGCTCACTTACAGTCAGTCTCTCCTCCCCATCATCAACTGCTCTTAATCTCTCCATGAAGTCACATTCACAAGATTGAAAGATCTTTATGAACTGCTCATTTAGTATCTCCACCACACATTCTGCAACAGCTGTCTTTATACCATTTCCTCCAATCAATGTCATCCTTCCATAATCATTCTTTCTTTTGCTGGCTACATATCGAAAGAACTCCCTAGGATTCTTTTTAGTTTCATTAGCTAACTGCTGTTCATACCTCTCTTTAGCTACTCTCACCAACCAAGTCACTCTCCTTGCCTGGTCTTTGTATAACTCATGAAATTGGTTACTTCCACTTCTCTTATGCTGCCTCCACAATGCCCTTTTTCTCTGTATTGCATGCTTAATCTCTTTATTCATCCATCTCACACCTAACTTATTTAACCTTCTCACCCGTGGTATACATTTAGACATTGCATCCACTAAATATTTTTTGAAAATCCCCCAAGCTGCATTGATCTCTTTTCCAGCTAACTCCTCATTCCATGCTACACCTGCAAGCTGTCTCCTGAGCTCTTCATAATCACCCCCCCTTGTAGTTCCACATATACCCTTTTTTCACAGGGGTCCTTGCACTGCTGGCAACCACCCAAGTAATCACCTCATGGTCACTTTCACCAATTGGTGGATGATTTGATACTTCATTGATAATTACATCCTCCGATGAGATGACCAAATCCAAGACCCTTAATCCTCTTGTGCCCTCTGTTACATACTGTCTGAGGTAGTTATCCCTCAAAAACTCAAGAAACTCATTTTCTTTACTTCCAGTTGCTATCTCTTCATTCCAGTCTATATTGCCATAATTAAAATCACCCATAATGATCACCCTTTTCTTATTTGCTTGGCTTATTTGACTATACATTTCACTATCACCACCATCCACATTACCAGGTCTATAACAACATCCCACCAAGTATTTGATTTTATTCACCTCTATCTCACACCATACTGCCTCAAAACCACTGGCCCCATTTCCCTCTTGCATCTCTACCTTGTATGGACATAACTCTTTCTCTATCATCAATAGCACTCCCCCTCCCTTTTTACCCCTTCTATCCTCACGAAACACATCATACCTTTCCATCTCTATTCCTGTCAGGATGTCATCCTCATCTAACCATGTCTCACTTATTCCGACAATCTCTGGGTGCACAGACGCAATTAGTGCAACCATTTCATCCACCTTATTTCTTATACTTCTAGCATTGGTATACAAACACAACAACTCATTTCTGGATCTACAGCTAGTTCCACTGATACCACTCACTCGATGTGATCTCTCCATGCTGGACTGGGGCCATTTCCCTTTCTGCTTCTTCATTTTAGAACCCTTTGCAATTCCATCTGTTTCCTTTTGATCCCTGATCATCCCATTACTTTCCTGCCTACACATTCTCTCACCTCCTCTTGGAGCATCCACCTTTCTCACGCTGTGTATCCCTGTCCACCCTGAGCCTCCCCGTTTCCCTGCTCCTCTTGCACACCCATCCTCTCATTTTCTATACTCATACCACTCACTTCCACATTCATTTCCACTCCTTCAATCTCTCCTGTCTTACTCTCCTGCTCTTCCACATCACTCCCCTCTCGATCTGATTCATTCTCTCTATTCACCTCTCTACCTTCCAGCAGCAGTCTCTCCAAGCGACTCACACCATAACCACTCAAATGCAGTCCATCGCTCCCATACAGCTCACTTCGTCCCTCAAACTCATTCCACACATTAACAAACTGTACTCCCATCTCCTCACACATTTCAGCCAGAATATCATTCATAATCCTTGCTCTCCGCCTCATTTCACCACAATCATACCTAGGCAACACACTGACCACCCTTCCTGTCACACTATTCTCCTTTATCTTTCCAAGCAGTCTCCTGACATTCATTTTGACATGCTCTTTGTTCTCTCTCAAATCATTCGTACCAATCAATACAATTAACTCTTTTGCTCGTTCCCGCCTCATATTCAATGCCTCAATCACTCTACTCATTTTACCGCCTGGAAAACATACCTTGTGTATTTTATCCTCTAGCACACCTTTAATAATGGAGTCACCATACAACGCCACTCGCTCATCTTTTGTTATCTCTTTCATGCCATCATGATTTATTTTAATAGTTTTGACCTGAATTCTCTTAATTTCATTCCGCATCCATTTCATTTCTTGCTTCATCCAATCCAATTCACCTTCTGAACCTCGCGACACATTCACTCTATCATTAAATCTTTCTAACTTTCTAACTCTCGACCCCCTCTTCTCACTTTCCCTCTCATTCATCCTTCTTTGTTTCCGTACTTTCGGTCCAACATACGTCCAACTTTCACTATCATTCTTCTCACTTTCACTCTCACATATCTTTCTTTGTTTCCGTACTTTCGAACTAACATGCGTCCAACTTTCGCTATCATTCTTCTCACTTTTACTGTCATTCATCTTTCTTTGGTTCAGTACTTTCGTTCCAACATGCGTCCAACTTTCGCCATCAGTCATTCTTTTTTCGCTATCATTCATTCTTTCAATTTTTTTTGCTTGCGATTTCTGCACCACGCCATTTCTAGTTTCATTCGGTCTCTCAATTTCGTTTCTTTCCGCCTCACTTTCGTCTATTTTAACATCCGTTACGGTTGTCAAATCGCTCTTTTTCTTTTTTCCTGATTTTTTAACATTTTTTCGCCTGTCTTTCTCGCCATCCTCTTTCAAACGTGCACTCACGACACAATCGGTACTAGCACTTTCTGTCATCAACTTCATATTCGCATTCATCAATTCCTCGTTCAGGTCACATTTCGCACACACCCTTCTTCCATCCGCACTAAACATCCACAAATCATTTATGTAGTCGAAGGAATACATATAACAGACACATATAACATATGATGCATATAACATATGACATATTACATATAACATATGATGTACTGTTATTTTCAGTATGAAATATTTATACTTTCATTAAAGTTTATTACTGTGGTTATGTAATTTTGTTGTTTTACAGTTATGCTACAGGTATCTTATAAAGATGAGACTTCATAGTGGCTTTTCTCATAACTTCTTTCAATTAATAAAAGCATATTCTCAAATAAGGTATATCTTGGTCATCCTGTTTTGCTCAGTATGTTTCCTTGATATTTTCATTATTATTATTATTATTCAGGCCTCCATGGAGTCAAAAGACTGATCGTGGAAGGTCCTTCCTAAGAAACACAAAGTCTATCAAGACTCATCGAGGGGGAGGTCCCCTCCCCTGAGAAACACAAAGTTTATCATACCACTCCTTAAATTCATTGACCGTTCTCGCTCTCACCACTCCATCAGGCAATGCATTCCATGGTTCAACCACCCTCCATGCAAAGATACCACTCCTCACCCTCTTGCAAACATTATCCTTTCGTAACTTACAGGGATGGCCTCTTGTCTTCACTCCTTCCTGCTGTGCTTGACTTTTATTTCATATCATATTTTGTCATTAGTTTTTTTCTCCTCATTTCCAGTTTACTTTTAATAGCATAGTACCATAGTACCAACAGTAACTTTCAAATGCTTCGATTATTTTCCAGTCTTCGGCTGTAATAGTCAAAGAATGACAGAGAAACCACTGTCACATCTAGACTACACAGGTTTGTTCAGACTCCTGAAGTCTGCCAGGAGAACACGTTGGAGATCAAATGGAACATTAGATAAGTGTATGTTTGTGGTTGTGTTCAAGGAAGAATTATTCAAAATACCTGGCTCAGTACAGCCTGGTGCAATCTACACCCTATTAAGTTGCCTTGAAATACACTGCTGTCCCATTACTTGTTTCAACACTGTGTGTGTGTGTGTATGGTGTGTGTTGCAGTGATGCCTTGATGCAGAGATTGATAGGTTTATATTAATAAAAAACTTTATGTAGACTCCTGTGCACTGTTTTGTAATAAACATAGTAGTTGCTTACATGGCACACCCTCAAATAGGGTGTGCTAGGTATGCATATATTAATTATATTCACCAAAACTTGAAAAGATGTTCTGTGACTTTTTAGTGTGACAATGAATGAAACTCAAATTAAATCAGGCAGCCTATTTTGCTTAAATATTTCATTAATATATCTTGAGTAGATCGTTTAAAAAAATATGATGCTCATGACTTCTGAAAGGGAGAAAAACCATTAACATTTTTTAGGAACACTGTTAATATTTTACTGTTTTTTTATGCATGTGACATAAAATCATTTTGGTCTATTTACTTTCATATGAAAATACCTAACTCTAATTTAAAATATGAATAATTATCTGTTGTATATTAATTTTTAAACAGTATTGGTGAAATGATAAGTACAAAAGCCGTAGGAAAGTTTGAAAGAGAAGATATTACTCATTACTACAAACATCGTGAACGTAAGTTAGTTTAACCTTCTTTTTTATTTTGTGAAATCTTTGTAGGAGAGTAGAGCATTTTGCATACATCTGACAAGGTCAGATCTATGCATAAGCTAGACAAGCAATAGATTAGGACCTCAGTAGAGAAACCGAAAATTTACTCAATAAAGGGGGGGGGTGGACCTCTTAAAAGTTATAGCTCAGGAGCCACAATAACTTTAAATCTGGCCCTGTATGTGTGAAAGAGCCCTGTATAATCCAGCATAGAATTGATATAAGCATATATTTGTATACTTTTAAAAGAATGCCAGAATATTTTTCTGTTTAGTATAGCTATATCTGTATCATATGTGTTAACTGTATGAGTTGGGCATGCAGGAAGTCACTGACTTATGTAAATTCATACTTACACAAATTATCCTGAAAAGGCTATGAAAATATTAGTTATAAAAATTTTACTTATGGTAAAACGTTAATGTTACTCATGCCACCTAACAGCAATTATCTTATCCTCACGGCAGGCAACCTATATAGTGCATGGATGCATGCACCTTTCTTACTATTGAACATGGACATGCTGTGTATTCGTATTCATACACACTTTCATAATTTTTTGTGTTTGTGTGCACTAGGGTAAAGCACAATCATGACTGGAAAAGAGGAACAGAAGCGGAAAAAGTGAATTCATGCATAATTGCAGCAAACTTGATCTATCCTAATTCCTATCCTAATTTACGCTCACACATAGACCTACACTTCACCGTGCAGGCTTTCAAAACCAAAATCCTGCATGGTGAAGAAATCAGAGTGTCTTATGGCTGTAGATCCATGTGTGTTCACAGGGCTGGTTTACCTGTTCTGAGGAATGAAAAATCCAAGTTTCCAGGTGAAAAAATCCTCTATCTCCATATGACACCAGCCAACTCACTTTTAGTCAAAAGAGATCAGGTAAAGGTTCCTCACACCATTTGATCTAGAGATGAAAATTATAAAGAAAAAAAATTATCTGGTACTTATTTGATAATCATCTTTTAAAAGATTCTGTACCAACTGTCCTGCTGCATATTTAGAAGTTTTTGAAGTTGATTTTTGTGTTGCAGCAGGCATTAGAAACGTGTTTACCATAAGAGGCTCTTGCTATGGGCACATAGCAAGACCTTAACACTTCAATAACATAATTCTGTAACATAACACTTATTCATGATGAAAATTTCCGGATAATGTCAGTAGACTCTTTTAACATCAATATGAATAGTAGATAAAGCAAACAGAGGATTGATCTAAATGCCTCAGGGTTTCAAAAGCTAAGAGAGAAATATATGAGTGTTTTTTAGCCTGATTTCTGAGCTTTATAAAGAGAAGAAAGACGCCACTGTTCAGTCATCTTTTCAAAATTTCACACAGAAGGTTGAACAGCTAAATATAAACATTTGTTTATATTCTTATACTGTTTTATATATTAGTATATTACTCTGCTTTAATAATTACATAGAGAAATCGATTCATATGCTTTCTGCAAATCAAACTTGCAGAAACAACCTTTATTATTGTTATTACACCCTCCGTGGAGATAGCAGACTCATCATGGGAGTTTCATTTGACTGACAACAAATCTGTCCTGCTGAATCTTAAAATAACGAAAGGTATAGAAGTAGTGACATTTTTATGCTTTATACCAATGGGTTGCAGGGGGATATTTTTTATGCCAGTGGATTGCAGGGAGGATATTCAGTTGTTTGCGGATGATGCGAAGCTGGGAAGGATTATTAGTAATAGTGCAGATGTGGTAGCCCTGCAAGAGGATTTAAATAAGCTAGATAGATGGGCAAATGAATGGGGATGTCAGTTTAATGCAGCAAAATGTAAGGTCTTGAGGTTTGGGAAACATCGATGGGATGCTGCATACTCTATGGGAGGAGATATACTGGAGGAGGTAGGGGAAACAAGAGATCTGGGGTTGATGATTGATAGAAACCTGAAGTTTAGGGGACATATTGCAAAGGTGGTGAAGGTAACACAGAGGATTGCTGCTATTATTAGAAGGACACTGACCTGCAGAGATAAGAGGGTTATCTTTCTGTTGTATAAGTCTCTGATCAGACCACACTTGGACTATTGTTCTCAGATTTGGTCCCCAGGATTTGAAGGGGATAAATTAACTGTGGAAAGGATACAAAGACGGATGACAAAGATGGTTTCAGGACTGTACAAGGATAGTTATGAGGATCGGCTGAGAGAATGTGGACTGCAGAGTTTGGTGGATAGAAGAAGGAGAGGTGATATGATTGAGACTTTTAAACTGTTGATAGGTGGTTACAGGTTTGACACTGGGGAGTTCTTTCGCTTGGTTGAACAGCGGGAAGGAGTGATGACAAGAGGCCATCCCTGGAAGTTACGAAAGGAAACTGTTTGCAAGAGGGTGAGGAGTGGTTTCTTTGCATGGAGGGTGGTTGAGCCGTGGAATGCATTGCCTGATGGAGTGGTGGGAGCGAGAACGGTCAGTAAGTTTAAAGAGACTTTTGTTTCTCAGGGGGGGACCTCCCCTCGATGAGTCTTGACAGACTTTATGTCTTAGGAAGGACCTCCCTCGATGAGTCTTTTGACTCCTTGGAGGCCTGAATAATAATAATAATAATACTAATGCCAGGAGTATCCAGAATAAAGGAGATGAATCGGTGGCGCTGATAGTATCAGCCTGGCCAAAGATTATTGGGATCTCGGAGATGTGGTTGATGGAAGATATAATAACAGAAATAGATGTAGCATGGTAAAGCATTTTTCGGCAGAATAGGAAGGGAAAATGCGGTGTCGGAGTACTGCTTATGATAAGTTGACTTATGTCCTCTAAAAGTGGAGAATTTGGAAGGCATTGACACTAATGGTTTTGAAAGCATATCGTGTGAAGTAGAGGTTGGCAAGACAGGATATTTAGTGGGATGTAGCTACAAGCCAAGGAGAACAGAGGATGGGGAGCAGGAGATGTTTAGGCAATTGAGCTTGGCAAGTGCAAGAAGAATGATTTTATGGGTGATTTTAACTACAGCAGTATAAGTTGGGAAGAGCAAAATGCATGTAGTAATAAGGGAATGGAATTTCTAGAATTCTTGAGGGACAAATGTCTTAGGCAGTGGTGTAGCTAGAGCTTTTGCCGCCCTCTCAATGCACATCAAAAATACTACAAAAAGTCAAAACGATGTATAGGGAAATAAATTAAAACACTATGTTTGTTTTTGAAGTAAAACTTTAATTTCAACATTCTAAAATGTTATTTTTCTTGTTTTCTGTTAGCAAAATCATCGATGACATTGGCGAAGTCTATTTCATAGTAATGTAGGTAATTCTTAATCAATTTTATTTAGAAAAACTCCTCTCACAACTAGCAACACTTACACCATCGTGAGGAAAATTCGCAGTAGTATTACAATACAGTATTTGGAACTGAGTTCTCGAGACTGTATTTTAGAATTAACTGCAAAAGTTCAAAAAGGTTCAAAGTGCTGCCCAGGGTGGACCGCCCACTCTGCACCCCCCCCCCCTAGCTATGCCACTAGTCTTAGGCAATGTAATAGAGGGAACAAGAGGTTCAAGAGTTTTGGTCACAGCATCAGAAGAGCTGATAATAACTGAGATGACATCTCTCCCCCCAGTTGGAGAGAGTGACCATCTGGTTTTGACTTGGAAGATGAATAGACATGCAGGCATATCAAAGAAATGAGAACGTGTGTGGAATTGTAAGACAAGATTATAATAGTCTTAGATATCAACTTGGGCTATTCCTTGGAGGGCGGAATTGGAAGGCCAGGATATCAATAGTGCTTGGGAAATCGTGAAGGAATATTTAATAGTCACCTTACAGTAAGCAGTCACCTTACAATAAGGTGAATGCTTCCATAGACAGAGAAGAAGGATACACAGCAATATACTTAGATTTCACAAAGGCTTTTGATTGATTACCACATGATAAGTTGATAGTCAAAAGCAGATGGGGTTGGATATTAGCAGGAGCGAATGCTGGTCTTGAAATTCACGCTTGCTCTTGCTATCATTCAGGAAATGAGAGGTGCGATTGAAGTCTGATTAGGTGGAATAATGAATTACTGACCATTTAAAACTATATATAGCCCTCGTATAATGCGGATGTCAAGTTCCCCAGAAATGTTGCGTTATATAAATCACGTTATGCGAGCCTCAGATCACATAAAAAAAGTTAGGTTATGTTCCAAAATCGTTTTTTTTTAAATTATATAAACAACAATCACATATCCAACAAAAATATATTTTTATTTAATTCAGGTAATTCATGTAAGTTAAGAAAACATATAAACTATGAAACAAATACATAATATAAAAGTATAAAAATTACAAATTGTACTTAAACTTCATTGCACATAATGCATAAATGTTTTAGGCAAAATAAAATAGTGCATATTTTAATCTTTCATAGCACGAGGATTAGAGGATTGGTTAATAAACACTGGTTTTGTCATGTAATCACCTGATGCATTACTACAAAACAATAGAGTAATTCTATCTTTGGAAACTTTGAATCCAGGAGCTGATCTTTCATTTTTCGAAATATAGGTGCATTTTTGCATTTTTTTCCAATATAACCCAGATTCATCTGCATTGAACATCTGGTCTGCACTATAAATGTTTATAATAAATTTTGAGAGCTTTTTGTTTAATAAGATTTCCATCCATAGGAATTTTCTTTTGAGGTGCAATCTTCTATTGAAATCATTAGCGATTTCTCCATTTTTCCATAAGAATATTGTGTATACACGAGCAACGCGCTTTGCACTTATCGTTGACCCAGCAATAAACACTTTCTCGGATTTTATGTTCATTTTGTTTGATTGTTCGAATTGTCGATTTATTTAAATTCAAAGTCTCTGCAAAAACTCCTTGTTTTTCTCCATTTTTCAACCGATCCAAGATTTTGAATATTTTTCTTTGAGAGAAATTAATTTTGTTTTCAATGTTGGTTTTCCCCTTTCATTGCAGTTTGTGGATATTACTATAAAAATAATTTTTTACACATAAAAACAAGCATTACATATTGTATGTAACTCACTAGAAAATAAAGCACTCAGCTTGAGATGAACACACTTATGATTTTTAATGTACTTTCCTGGCAGAAATGAGAAACAATAAATGTTTTATACAGTAAACAATTGAGATACATGTGGGCTAAATGGTATTTCCCCTAATATAAATTCGCTAGTTATAATTACATGCAGGATACAGGCAGAACACAAATTTAATGAAGATAAAATTTGAATTTTAAGTCGTGCGGTGAAAAACATATGAAAAGATAAAGGGCTACTACAATTTTAGACCACGTTATATCGAAACCGTGTTTATTGTACCACGTTAAACGAGGGTTACCTGTATTTAGAAATTTATGCACAGTTAATCATACAAATACAACATTTATTTTACAAATGATACTCTATCTTTTTCAATTTAGCTACTTAAATTCTACCCTATGGTTCTTTTTTATGAACTGGTCAATAACATCGTCATAAAAAGTTGGTTGTAATTTAAATTTCCCAAGCAACACGCACACTTGTAAAGGCTGGCTGAAGCTCACTGGCTAGAGCTACTTCAACTGCATATGGCCCATGTTTAAGTAACAGGGTAAAATGATGTGGAGGAGCGGAAATGGCTATGTGCATGCATGGCCATTTCTGCTCAGTGTTTTTTCTTTGGTCATCGCCACAGTGCTGAAGCGAGGACCTGGATGCTCCCACAACCGAGCAAGCCAAGGTAGCTTGACTAGCCTCAGCCTTCGATACACAATGCAAAGCTCAATTATTGCTGCACAAGCTTAAAATGTCTTCTGTCTACACAGATAAAATCCTAAATGGAATGCTTATAAATGCATGCATTTATTGACAAATAAATATTACTTCTTTCTCAATTAATGAGCTTGCACAACAAGCATAGCAAGCATGGAGAATTCACCACTGGATATTAGATTGGGGCATTGGATTGGAGAGTGGCTATCTGATAGGTATCAACAAGTTGTATATGGGGGAGCCATATCCAGGAAAAGGAAAGTTACTAGTGGTGTGCCTCAGGGGTCTGTTTTAGGGCCATTGCTGTTTATGTAAGGTTTTAAAATTTGGAAGACAAAAATGGGATGCAGAATTTAAGCTTGGTGAGGATATATTGTCGGAGGTGGAGGAAATAAGAGATCTGGGGGTGATAGTGGATAAGGCTCTGAAATTTAGGGAACACATAGCCAAAATTGTGAAGACAACACAAAGGCTTCTGGGAATGATGCAGAGGACACTGACTTGTAGAAGTAGGGAGATTCTTGTTTATTGTATGTGGCTTTGATTAATCCACAAATGGACTGTTTTGCCCAGATTTGGTCACCTTGTTTTCAGAAGATCAAGACATTCTTTTGACTCCATGGAGGCCTGAGTAATAATAATAATAAAATCTTTAATGCTCTCTGCATTAACAACATATTCTGACAATGCATTTTATTCACTGACAGTTCTCCATGTAAAAAATTGACTCTCCACATCCCTCTTTAACACATTCTTACACAACTTCCAGTAATGACTTCTTGTTCTTCTCCTCTCTTTCTACTCTTTTTATAATCCTTTCTGGATTAATCAGATAAAATCCCCTCACTAACTTAAACATTTCTCTCATATCATCTCTTTTCCTCCTATCTGCCAAACTCTGCAATCCACATTTCTTCTACCTCTCTACATAGCTAGCATTCCAAAGTTGTGATATTGTCTTGGTCACTTGTCTCTGGACCCTCTCCAATGCTTCCACATCACACTGAAAACCAAGTGACCAAATCTGAGCACAGTAGTCCAAGTGTGGTCTGAACAACCTCCTTATCTCTACATATTAGAGTACTTCATATCATATGTATGATACATATTCAGCATTACAATATGCAGTTTTTGCAAAACTTGCGATATGCCTTCTAAACTTCAGTCTGCAGTCAACCATCACTCCCAAATCTCCAATCTCATCCATTTCCTGCAGTACATCACCATCAATATAGTACAAAGCCTTATATTTCTGCACTCCAAAATGCAACACCTTTCACTTATTAATATTAAAACTACAACCTCACTCCTTTGACCACATTAAAAGTCTATTGAAATCTTCCTGAAGGGAATTAATATCAGCAGCGCTACTTATAATTCTCTCCAACTTTGCATCATCAGCAAACAGAAGAAAATCTCCTGTCAGTCCATGTGATATATTATTTACAAACAAGTTAAACAGCAGAGGCCCAAGAACAGAACCTTGGGGCGTGTCACTGGTTACACTCTTTTTTTGAGACACCCATCATATGCAACTTGCTAGAATCCTTCAGAGAGCCAATCTCCAATCCATCTTACTATATATGATTCCACCATCTAACGATGATGGAAATATATGCTATCTATTTCCATCATCTACAGCTAGTACACCAACTTATCATGTGGTAATCTATCAAATGCCTTTGCAAAGTCCAAGAATATCACTGTATATGATTTTCTCTTATTTAACACATTCGTTACTCTATCATAAAATGCAAGTAAATTGCTAAAACAAGACCTACCCTTTACAAATCTATACTGATCATCATAAAGAATACTATGTCCATCAACTCAATCTTGTATTCTGTTCCTAACCAATCTCTCCAACATCTTGGCTACAACTGCAGTTATTCAGACTGGTCTATGATTGGAAACTTCTGGAATGGTACTATTTTCCTTGTGGAATGGTACTATTTTTCATTCTTTCCACTCCTTAGGTACCTTACTCACTGAAAGACTTCATGAAATAACCAGGTCAAGGGCATAGCTAACTGTTGTGCACATTTCTTAAGAATACATGACAATATGTCATCCATGCCCACAGACCTATTAAATCTGACTCAATCGACACCTCTGATTTTTTCACTTCCAATTCTCCTAATATTTGCCTCCCTTCTATATATTGCACTGCATCATTTACACCAGAATGATATACACTGGTAAAATGCTTGTTCACTAATTCCACTATATACTTTGAAACTCTTATTCTGCTCCCATTACTATCTGCCGGCCTGGCTGGCCGAGTGGTTAGCATATCCTCTCTCCAGCCAAAAGGCTGCAGGTTCGAATCTCGCCGTGGGTATGGATGTTTGTGAGTGTCTGTGGAAATACTAGTGGTGGTGTCGGCAGTAGATGGCATTGGTATAGTTGTGGTCATTTGGTAGATTGAGTAGTGGAGACAGAGTTGAAGAGCAGGTGCCCTGCCTCGATGAGTCCTTGGATTCCCTGGAGGTGTCAAATAATAATAATAATATAGCAAAAAAACTCCCTTGAATTAACCACCTAATATCTTGTCATATTGCACCTTTTCTTTATTTATCATGCTCATCATCTTCCTAGCATGCACTTTATACTCTTTATACATCTTTACTACAGCAGTTATCCAGACTGGTCTATTCTTTCTCTTGGTTGCCATATAGCAGAATTCCCTGGAATTAACCTTGGCCTGAGCAACCAAAGTATGTTAATGCACTGTCACTTCCATGTATTGTAAACATATTATTATTATTATTATTACCCAAGACCTCATGGAGTCAAAGACTCATCTGGGAGGTCCTTTTATCACACACACACACACACACACACACACACACACACACACACACACACACACACACACACACACACACCTCATCATACCGTGTCTTAAACACACTCAAACCCCTTGCAGACACCACAATCTCAGGCAAGGCATTCCACTCATTCACGACTCTGCACGAAAAAACCTGCCTCTCACTCCCCTACTCACACCCTCTTTATACAGTTTCCCGGGATGACCTCTGGTTCTCCCCTGATCCCACTCTGGTTCTCCCACTATTCTGTGTAGAACTTCTCCACCACTGATCTTATAACAACCCCCTTACCAACTTGTAGGTCTTTATCATATCTCCCCTCTTCCTTCTCTCCACCAGACTCTGCAAATTACATCCTCTCAATCTTTCCTCATACTTGACATTCCAGAGGTTAGAAACTACCTTAGTCAGTTGCCTTTGGACCCTTTCCAAAATCTCTTCATCCTTCCGAAAACCCAGTGACCAAATCTGGCACAATAGTCCATATGTGACCTAATCAAAGCCTTATACAACGGAACAAGAATCTCTCTACTTCTACACGTCAGTGTCCTCTGCATCATTCCCAGAAGTCTTTGTGTACATAAGCATTAGGGTGTGAATAATGGATGAAAGGTTAAAATTTTGGGTACATGAAGGTTGCAGGATGTAGCGCTTCGATTTTGGGTACTGTCTGTACATTATTTCTATCCCCCCCCCATAAGAAACTGGAAGGGGATAGTGTGACATCATGTTTGGTGGGATAATGAAATGCTAACAAAATTTGGTTGTAGAAGATATAACTGGTATTTTCAGTGAAACGTTTCTGAACAAAAGAATAGAGATTGACAAAAAAACAAAAGTCTGGGTTGATGAGTAAAGAGATTGTTATTGGGTAGAATGTATTTATGCAGTCTTGTTTTGGTGTTTTAGTTACATTTTAAATCGTTATATATAAGTTAATTATAATGGCATCAATTTCCAATCACAACAAATTCGTGCAGTTCATAGGATGAAGATGAACACAAGGAGGAAAATGCAGTGTAAGCAAAGCTTATGTATTTTCAAGTCATGTAGAAAAGGTAGGACGTGAGCTAAAATATTCATAGATCCTCACGATGTGCAAATTTACAATGCCAGATTGGTACAGTAAATTTTAACAAAGCAATCAAGACATATAAAAAAAGTCATTATCAAATTCCTTGTAATTACCCTCAGGAGATTATTATTATTATTATTATTATTATTATTTTTATTATTCAGGCCTCCATGGAGTCAAAAGACTCATCGTGGAAGGTCCTTCCTAAGAAACACAACGTCTATCAAAACTCATCGAGGGGAGGTCTTCCCTGAGAAACACAAAGTCTATCATATCACTCCTTAAACTCATTGACTGTTCTCGCTCTCATCACTCCAGGCAATGCGTTCCATGGTTCAACCACCCTCCATGCAAAGAAACCACTCCTCACCCTCTTGCAAACAGTTTCCTTTCGTAACTTCCAGGGATGGCTTCCTGTCATCACTCCTTCCTGCTGTTCAACCAAGCGAAAGAACTCCCCAGTGTCAAACCTGTAACCACCTATCAACAGTTTAAAAGTCTCAATCATATCACACCTCTCCTTCTATCCACCAAACTCTGCAGTCCACATTCCCTCAGCCGATCCTCATAACTAACATGGTACAGTCCTGAAACCATCTTTGTTATCTGCATTTGTCTTTCATACTTTGTATTTCCACAGTTAATTTATCCCCTTCAAATCCTGCGGACCAAATCTGAGAACAGTAGTCTAAGTGTGGTGTGATCAGAGACTTATACAACGGAATGATAACCCTTTTATCTCTGCAGGTTGGTGTCCTTCTCATTATTGCAGCAATCCTCTGTGTTACCTTCACCACATTGCAATATGTCCCCTAAATTTCAGGTTTCTATCAATCATCAAACCCAGATCTCTTGTCTTCCCTACTTCCTCCAGTATAACTCCTCCCATAGAGTATGCAGCATCTCATCGATGTTTCCCAAACCTCAAGACCTTACATTTTGCTGCATTAAACTGAAACCCCCATTCATTTGCCCATTCAGCTTATTCAAATCCTCTTGCAGGGCTACCACATCTGCACTATTACTAATAATCCTTCCTAGCTTTGCATCATCCACAAACAACTGAATATCCCCTTGCAATCTGCTGACAATGTCATTGATATAAAGGTTAAACAATATAGGTTCCAGTACTGAGCCCTGTGGGACCCACTTGTAACCCTCTGTCTCCTTGAAACTGTTCCACCATACACAACTCTCTGATACATATTGGACAGCCAATCCTGAATCCAGTTGACCAGTCTGACATCCAGACCCATGTGCTGCAACTTAAATATCAGCTTATCATGTGGCACCCTGTCAAATGGCTTTCGCTAAGTCTAAGAAAATGGCAGTATATGCCTTTCCCTCATCTAATGCTCTTGTAACTTTATTATAAAAGGCTAGCAGATTGCTAAAACAAGAGTGCTCCTTCACAAATCCATGTTGACTCTCATGGATAACACCACCCTCATCTGCCCAATGCTGTATACAGTCCCTCACTACTTTCTCCATGATCTTAACAACTACTGATGACACGCAAACTGGCCTATAATTAGACACTTCTAGTCTGCTATCACCCTTATGCAATGGCACTATCTTTCCTTCCTTTCATTCCATGGGCCCCCTTTCCCCCAGCCAGACTTTCATTGAACAGGATACACAGGATACTATGATAATGCTACATGTAATGTTTAAATCATTACTAACTTCCTATCAACAATTTTCCTCCAAATTAGTTTTCTGTCAGGAATCTAATACTGTCAGATCTTATATTTCAGTTTTCTAAAGTATTTCTAATTGCATCAGCCCACCTAGATCTTGGTGGTTGTTGGTGGCAATATAGGCATTGCTAAAGGTTAGCAATGGCTATTGTACATCAGGCAGTGACATTCATCTCCAACCTAAAGACATTCAAATTCACAAACATTCGTACTTAGTGGGATATAAACTCACACCCTGCTGGTCAGAGAATGGGTATGTTTTCTATTATCCAACCCAGCCAGCGGATGTCTGCATATTACTGTTTTTTTGAAATGACATTTTTGTCACATTGCAAAAGCTTTGCTAGATATAATATATTATTATTATTATTAACATCTGACCTTTATGGAAGCAAAGGACTCATCTTGTGTTGCCTGCACAGCACCTGCTTGCAGATTTCATGCTTAATCTCACTTTTTTTTTTTTTTCATTTTGGGATTTAATCAGACATTGCTGCTGTAAAATAGCTCTTGATCAATGCCTGCATAACATCTATATCCTTCCCACTCAACTGCTCTTTCCATGCAATACCTTCCTAGCTCTTAAGCTTTCCATAATCACCAGCCTTGTAGTTCTTTATAGTTCTCATGTGACTGGCTGCAACCCAAGTGATCACTTTGTGGTCACTCTCACCAACTGGGTGAAGATTATACATGCAATTCACAATCACATCTTCTGATGATGTAACCAAATCTAAGACTCTTAACTCTCGTGTGCCCTGTGTTATGTACTGCCTAAGATTTATGTTCCTTAAGAACTCAAGAAATTCATTTCCTTATTTCCTGATGATCTCTTCATTCCAGTCAATATTGCCATGGTTGAACTCACGCATAATGATTGTCCTTTTTTTGTTCACTAAGCCAAGGTGCCTATACATTTCTTTGTCTCCACCTTCCACATTCCCTGGCCTGTAACAACACATCCCACCAAATATCACATTCTATCAATCTCCACTTCACATTACTTCAAAACCACTGCCACTTGTAGAAAGTATTTTACCTTGGGTATAATAAATGTTAAAAATACCAAGCTATTTTAAACCTGGTTTTACTCCATTTCCCAAGTAAGCAAACAGACAAACAAGTCAAGTTTGCGCCTGCACGTATTGAAAGTCTAGCTGACCCTCAAAGTAGTGCAAGACCAAGGCAACTCTTGGTAAGAGTAGAATAAGCTCTGATCACTAATCTTAATATTTACCCTTAATGCAAAGCACATCTCCTGGAGGAGATGTATGATGTTTTGTATTAAAGGCAAGAGGCCACTACCCAGACTGGTTTCGACCTTTATTGAGGTCTCATCATGAAAATACTTATAAGCTCTGTATTACTAAAATCTTGGTATTTCTAGCCTGGCTCCCACTGATGAGACCTCAATAAAGGTCGAAACCAGTCTGGGTAGTGGCCCCTTGCCTTTAATACAAAACATCATACATCTCCTCCAGGAGATGTGCTTTGCATTAAGGGTAAATATTAAGATTAGTGATCAGAGCTTATTCTACTTTTACCAAGAGTTGCCTTGGTCTTGCACTACTTTGAGGGTCAGCTAGACTTCCAATATGTGCAAGCACAAACTTGACTTGTTTGTCTGTTTGCTTACTTGGGAAATGGAGTAAAACCAGGTTTAAAATAGCTTGGTATTTTTAACACCACTGCCACTTTTTTCTCCTTGTATCTCAACCTTGCATGGAATAATATAAAGATAAAAAAGTGTTAATCATTCTAAGAAATCTCTTTTCCACTTATTAATGCCTGTCAATTTCAGTTTCTGGATCTCTTGGTGCATAATGCATATGAATATTACGCAATTTTAACTTCACCACTGAAGCACAAATGGAAGAAAAAAATTTCTTGTACCTCGAACTATGAAACTGTTAGTCTGTTGTAAATATTCCATTCAGAAATTTCAGAATAGTTATATTGAGTGCTTGTTGTAGCAAAAAATGACAGCCTCTATAGCTCAGTTGGTATAGACAAACCCCTTTGTTTGGAAGCAACCAGGTTCGAATTCTGTCTAGGATACCAAGAACCTTTATCAGGCTTTTCAACTGAAGGTGAGTTTGCTGGTCTCATACAGAGGTAGTAAGGTTTTTTTCTTTGGAAAATTGTTTTTTTTTTTTTGTCCTGCAAACTGGCCAGCAGAACAAACACAATTTACAGAAAAAATGTATTAACATCAATGATAATATTGATTTTAACCTCCCTACCAGCTGAGATGGATGAAATAATGAGACCAAATTGCACTTCTTATCCATTGGAAATGTTTTCCACTTGGTTATACTATGAATTAAAGATACCAAGAAATTATATACTTGGATAAAGGATTAAACCAAGTATATAATTTCTTGGTATCTTTAACTTCTTATCCGTGTTATTCAATAGGTATTACAGAATCATATCCAGATTTGGCTATAGACGTCATGGCCGGTTGGGAGGTTAAAAGTGGTGCCAAATGCCTGTGTGGACATCCTAGTTGCTGTATCATCATATGCTAATGAATAAAATACATAAACTGGAAGTTAGTTACTTATTGTTATTATAATTTCACATCCCACAGAGTCAACAGACCCAATAGGAGATTTCACTTAACCTGCAGCTCAAACTGTCATATCATGTTAAACCTTAAACATGTTCACACTTTTAACATTCACAATGCAGTGCATTCCACTCATTAATCTCTTTCTTCATATAAAAAAAATCTACACCTTAAAATCCGCTCCCTTATTTCACACTCTTATAGAATTTTAAGAATTGTTCTCTTGTTTTCTCTCTCTACTGTATGTATATATGCTAACCACTCAGCCAACCAGGCTGAGTGGTTAGCATATCTGCTCTCTAGCCAAAAGACTGCAGGTTCGAAACTTGCCATGGGCATGGATGTTTGTGATTGTCTGTGAAAATACTAGTGGTGGACAGTAGATGGCACTGGTGTAATGGCAGTTTGTTGTAGTTGGTGGAGACAGAGAGTAGTAGCACCAGTGCACTCCTTTGATGAGTCTATGGACTCCCTGGAGGTGTGACATAATAATAATAACTATATTATTATAGTAAAATTCCCTTGCCAACGTAAGTCTTCTGTCATATTCACCTCTTTTCCATGTATACCAAGCTAATTTGCACCAACTAAAAGGGTAACTGTGAGCTGTCAATATTAAGCTGATTTTTTCTATACACACCCAAGAACTTTCCACTATCATAAGCTTGCATTGTTTAGTATTCTAGTTCTATATTAGATGAAATTAAATGGTATTGAAATTCTAACATATTTTCTTTTACTGAAATGAAGAATTTTATTTTTATTTTTTTAAAATTTAATATCTTTTTCTTTCTGTAGGTAGTATGGAAGAAAGAGACACAACATTAAGAATGTTGGAACGTCACAGCAGTGGTATATCTAGATACATTCTAAACAACAAAATGGAAGATATTACCTTCTCCTTTTCGGGTGTTAAGAATGTTCTTATTGGTTATCCATTTTCGGTATGTTTACTTGATAGATAAAAAGAAGCAAAGGGATATTGAATATATACATAAAGAATACAAGTAATGTAATGATTAGTTCACCCTTCTAATTATTATATTCAGTATTATTGAGATAATAATCTCAGTGTTATTGTAAAGTAGCTGGTGACAGCAAAATGCAAAGAAAAGATAATATTAATGAGTAGGGGTTTTCTTATAAATTTTGGATGAAATCTTACTTAAGTTGGTCATGACTGAGTGTGGTATTTGTACAAGTTGAGTAGCTGTTTTTGTGAAGCTTTTTGATATATTGTGTCTGAATGGTATACTGTTTCTTTGTTTCTATTATGGCAGTCTCCATACCTCCATTTACTAATATGTTAATTCCAAGCCCATCATTTAATGATTACTATCATACAAGATTGTTGAGCATGCTGTGCTTGTGGAATGTTACTTCCCATCAGTTACAGATATGACAGGAGAGAGATGGTGTGTGTGTGTGTGTGTGTGTGTGTGTGTGTGTGTGTGTGTGTGTGTGTGTGTGTGTGTGTGTGTGTGTGTGTGTGTGTGTGTGTGTGTGAAATATAAATAATGGAAGCATTCAGTGATTTCAGTGTTAGTATCACAGGTTTTGATAGCAGTAGAATTGGTGAGTTGAAAACAAGTGAGTAGTGTGATTTGAGAATGAGGTAGACAGGCATGAAGTGATGATCACTTTAAATGGTAGCAGTTCTGATGTGTAGTCTTAACTGTTAGTGATTGCGTGAAGGTAGAATGTTTGGTAAGAGAAATAGAGACATTGAGAGAGGAAAGTGAAGATATTAAGACAGTGGAGGAATGTGGGAGGGAAGAGATTAGGAGACTAGAGAGAGAGATTAACTAATATGAAGTGAAAAAGAGTGTAGCCTTTTTCAGAAGACCTGTCCATAACTAAGGTGGCTATGTTGCCTCCAACTGGGGGAGAATGGTCATGTGGTCTCGACTTGGGAAGTAGCAAAACATGCAAATTTTAGTTAAGGAGTATATGTGGAACTACAAGGCAGGTGATTATGACAAGCTAAGGAAGCAATTTGAAGCAGTGCAAAGCATAAAGATTTGGAAGGGAAGAATGCTCAGTGTATGAGGAATAGTCGAGGTATCTGGAGGAAGCAACATCAGACTGTATACCCACGGTTAGGACAATAAATTGGCTAGCATTTAGATGAATGAGTAGTATCATTAACATGAGCTGCAAAAAAAGAAAATGTTGTGGAGAGTATATAAGGAGAAATGTGACCAGCAAGCTCATGAACAGTACAAGAGTTAGGCAATAAAAGGAAAATCTGATTATAAGAAGAAATTAGCTGAGCAGGCCAAAGGAAATCCCAAAGAATTATTTCATTATGTAGCAAGTAGAAGGAAGAATAACTAATGAGTGCTGATTTTAGATATGTGATAGAGGCAGATGAAGTTCTTTAGCTACTGAGTGACCACTTTTCAATGGTATATCATCCAAGTGATGATATTGTTATGGCAGAGGTGACAGGAATTGATGTTAATAAGCTGGAGGTACTGCAGAATCTCAATGCAAATACAGCTGTAGGATTAAATGGGATATCAGCCTGCATTTTATGAGAACGTGTAAGAGAACAGGTGATGGCTTTGACTAGGCTGTTTAATTTAAGCATCGGCTCTGGCAAAGTCCCAAGGGAGTGAAAAGAGGGAAAATAATTCCTTTGCATAAAGGTGGATTTAAGCCTGTGGTAGCAAATTATAGACTAATTAGTATCCCAGGAGTGATGGTGGTAGTGGTGGGAAGTGTAAAAGTGCTAGAAAAAGTTTCGAAAAGAAAATTCAGGAATGGGTGTATAAGAATATGATACACTATGAGGGGGAAGAATGGCTTTATGAAGTGTCACTCATACCTTAGTAATTTACTAACTTTTTATAACAGTGATAGCTGAATTGGATAAAGGGAATGCCTACACAATGATATTGCTGGATTTTTATTATTATTATTACACCCTCCATGGATTCGACAGACTCATCGTGGGAGGTTCATTCAATTGACAACATATTTATCATATGGAATCTTAAAGTCCTTAACACTCCTTGCATCAACAACACATTCTGGTAATGCATTCCATTCACTAACAATTCTCCATGTAAAAAAATCTACCACCACACTTTTACATAACTTCCAGGAATTACCTCTGGTTCTTTCCCTCTCACCTTCTCTTTTTTATAATCCCCTCTGGATTAATCTGATAAAATTTTCTCACTAACTTAAACGTCTCTATCATATCACCTCTCTTCCTCTTATCCACCAAACTCTGCAATCCACATCTCTTCAACCTTTCTCCATAGCCAGCATTCCAAAGTCATGATATTGTCTTAGTCACTTGTCTCTGGACCCTCTCCAATGTCTCCACATCACATTGAAAACCAAGCGACCAGATACAAGCACAGTAGACCAAGTGTGGTCTGATCAGTGCCTTATACAGTGGCACAACCACTTCCTTATCCTTGCATGTTAGAGTACTTCTTATCATAGCAGCACTACAATGTGCAACCTTTGCAACCCTAGCAATATGCCTTCTAAATTTCAGTCTACTCTCAACCATCATTCCCAAATCTCTGATCTCATGCACTTCCTGCAGTATGGCACCGTCAGTATAGTACATAGCCTTATATTTCTGCACTCCAAAATGCAACTCCTTGCACTTATTGATATTAAAACTACAACTGATTTTGCTGGTCATCCATTTCATTGCCACTCTATTAACTTGCTTAACCCTCGGTATGCAGTCATACATTGCTTTTGCTAGATACTGCCTTATGAGTTGCGTGCATTTTTAACATCTTTTCTGCTCAGCTCATCTACCCAACGTACTGATGCTAACTGACTACAGAGCTTCCTATAATCACCTGCTTTATACTTCCATATGTATCCATTTGTGAAAGGAATTCAGCATCAGCAGCGCTACTTATAATTCTTCCCAATTTTGCATCATCAACAAATAACTGAACATCCCCCAGTCAATCCACATGATATATCATTTACAAACAAGTTAAACAGCAGGGGGGGGGGGTCCAAGAACAGACACTGGGGGTATGCCACTGGTTGTCCTCCTTTTTTGAAACACTGCTCCATCATACACAACTTGCTGGTGTCATTCAGAGACCAGCAAGTCTATTCCCATCTTCTGCAGTTTGTACACCAACTTATCATGTGGTAATCTATCAAATGCTTTTGCAAAGTCTAAGAATATCACTGTATATGATTCCCCTCTTATCTAACACACTCATCACCTTATCATAAAATGAAAGTAAATTACTGAAACAGAACTGGCCCTTCACAAATCCATGCTGACCTTAATAAAGAATGCCATGTCCATCAACCCAATTCTGTATTCTATTCCTTATCAATCTCTCCAACACCTTGAACCCAACTGCAGTTATACAGACTGGCCTATAGTTTGAGATTTCTGTCTTAGAACCATGCTTGTGGAGTGGTACTATTTTGCCCTCTTTCCACTCCTTAGGAACCCTATCCACTGCAATACTTTCATTAAATAACCAGGTCAAGGGAATAACCAACTGTGGTGCACATTTCTTAAGCATAAGTGGTGATATATCATCCATTCCTACAGCCTTATTCACATCTATCCCAACCAACATCTGATACACCTCTGTTTCTTTCACTTCCTATTCTCCTAATACTTGCCTCACTTCTATATACTTGTACCGGATAATTTATACCATATGATATACACTGATAAAGTGCTCATTCAATAATTCTACTACATCTTTTGCAGCTGTTAGTCTGCTTCCATGACTATCCACCAATGTTAGTCTGCCATAATTATTCTTCCTCTTGCTTGCCATGTAGCAGAAAACTTTCCTCGAGTTAACCTTGGCCTGACTAGCCAATCTCCTCTCATACTGCACCTTTTCTTTCTTTACCATGCTCGTCACCTTTCTAACCTGCACTTTATACTCTTCATGGATCTGATCACAATTAACTGTCTTGTACCTCTTCCATAACATTTTCTTTTCCAGCACAGCTTGCTTGATTTCGCTGGTCATCCATTTCACTGCCACTCTATTTACTCGCTTAACCCTCAGTATGCAGTCATACATTGCTTTTGTTAGATACTGCCTTATGAGTTTCCATGCATTTCCAAGATCTTTTCTGCTCAGCTCATCTACCCAACGTACTGATGCTAACCAACTACAGAACTTCCTACAATCACCTTCTTTATACTTCCACATGTATCCATTTGTGGCAGTGACCTTTTCTTGTTTCATCACTTTCCAAACACGTACCTCATGATCACTCTCACCAACTGGTGGCAGTGTCAACACCTCGTTAACGACTACATCTTGTGAAGTTATCACCAAATCCAAAACATTAAAGCCTCTAGTTCCTTCAATCACATGCTGCTTAAGATACTTATCTCTCAGAATAAATTTAGTTTAATCCTTTATCGAAGTGTGGGCAAACCAAGTTTGTGCCTGAAAATATCTTCAGGACTGGGGTAAGGTAGTACAACACTGGGAAACTTGTAGCAATGGTGGATCAAGCTACTATCACTCCTATCTCAGTATCTCCCATAATGTAAAACACATCTCCTTGCGGATATGTATAATGTTATGCATTAAGGGAAGGGCCACTACCCGGACTAGTTTCGACCTTTATTGAGGTCTCTTCAGTGGGAGCCAGGCCCAAGTGGAGATACCAGGCAGAAGCATTAGCAAGGTTATCTCTAGCTATAGGAGTTGCCAAATGGTGTGCCACCTTTTTATTAAATTATTCTGGATTTAGAGAAAGATGTTGAAAGTTTATTTTTCACTTGGTTAGGCTATAATAAATTTAGTTTAATCCTTCAGGCGCAAATTTTATCTCTCAGAAATTCCACAAATTCACTCTCCTTGTTTCCATACACTATCTCCTCCTTCCAGTCTATATTCCTGTAATTAAAGTCTCCCATCAGGATCATCTTCTTTTTACATGCCTGACTAATTTGCCTAAACATTTCACAATCTCTTCATTCTCTGGCCTATAACAGCATCCTATCAGATATACTAACCTGTTTATTTGAACTTCGCACCACACAGATTCAAAATCTGTTCATGCACCACAACTTCCACACTTCGCGGACACAATTCCTCTGCAATCATTAACAGCACCCCCCTCCTCTTTTCACTTCTCTATCCTTCTAATTTTATTCCTGACATCACATCCTCCTCAGACAACCAAGTTTCACTTATTCCAATTACTTTTGGGCATACCGTCTCAATCAATGCCACAAACTCAGCTCTCTTATTTCAAATACTATTATTATTATTATTACGGGTATCTCCATGGAGTCAATATACTCATCGCAGGAGACCCAAACTATCAAAACAATATCCATCATATCCATTCTTGAATTCATTTACAGACGAAGAACTCACAACTGAGCCAGGCAATGCATTCCACTCATTCACCACCCTCCAGGCGAAAAACCTCGTTCTCACACCCTTGTTAACTACACTTTTCCCTTAATTTCCAGGGATGACCTCTTGTTCTTCCATCACTATCACACAGCTGAAACATTTCCCCTGCATCAGTCTTATAAAAACCTTTTAGTAATTTAAATGTTTCTATGATATCCCCTCTTCTCCACCTATCAGCCAACCCTCTGCAATCCACAAGCTCTCAATCTATCAATGTAGGAAGCATTTTTTACATCATTCACCAACTTAGTCACTCTCCCTCTGAACCCTTTCCACATCCTCCTCATCTCCAAGGAATCCAGGTGACCAGACCTGAGCACAGTAATCCAAATGTGGAAGTATCAACTCCTTATAAAGGGGAATAATAACCTCTTTATCTCTGGATGTTAGTGTGTTCCTCAATAACCAAGTAATATTATGTACAATCTTGGACACCTTAGCAATGTATCCCCTGAACGTCTACCAACACCCCTAAGTCCCTAGCCTCGTCAATCCCTTGGAGTACTGTTCCATCAATGTAGTACACAGCTGGTAATACGCCTTGCATTTGTGTATAAATGTAACAATCGCTGTGTGTTTGAGGCCATCCTACCAGCATAACATTCTCTATTCTAGCTGTTATATTTTTGTGTAATATACTTCTGCATGGTATCCTGTCAAACACCTTTGCAAAAATATAACAGCTAGAATAGAGAATGTTATGCTGGTAGGATGGCCTCAAACACACAGCGATGGGGATGGATGTGAAACTGGAGATATGTATACAAGGGTGACTGATGGACAGTTACCAGGAAATAGTGTAAGGAGGAGTAGAATCTAGGAGAAAGCAGGAGACTAGTGGTAAACTGCAAGGCTCTGTGCTTGGATCACTGCTGTTTAGTTTGTACATAAATGATGATCCTTGCTATGCATGAGGATCATCATCATCATGCATAGCAAGGATTTAGGCCTAGCGTGGCCTGTTCCGACATTAGAAGTCATCGTTGAATCTTTTAAGAGGACGTCCTGGTTTTCTTTTTCCTAATGGCTTGTACTTTAAGGCTTGTTTTGGTAATCTTTCTATTTTCATTCTTCAAACGTGTTCCATCCATTTATGTTTATATTTTTTAATTTTTTCTATTACTGATTCTTCGTTAAATTCTTTCATAATTTCTTTGTTTCTTTTGTGATCAAATAGAGTATACTTTGCAGTTTTTCTCATAAACTTCATTTCTGCTGTTATTAATCTTTGTTCGTCTTTTTGTTTTATTGTCCAGATTTCACTTTTATACAATAAGACTGGTAGGGCTAAAGTATTGTATATTTTTAGTCTGCTTTGTTTTCGAACTAGGTTTGTTTAAATATAGAGTTAATTACACCTGTTATTTTTCAATATTTTACAATTTTTAGGTTTATATCTTTTTCATTTTTATATGTGATCATACATCCTAGGTAGTTAAATGAATTCACCTGTACTAAGATCTTGTTATCTATTACTATTTTAGTTCTTACTGGAGCTTGTCCTTTAAAGGCCATAGTTTTTGATTTTTCTGTGGATAAATTGGGGAGAGGAAGATGAATGTAGCAAAAAAGGGAATGGAATTTCTAGAATTCTTGAGGGACAAATGTCTTAGGCAACATGTAACAGAGGGAACAAGAGGTTCAAGAGTTTTGGATTTGGTTATAGCATCAGAAGAGTTGATAATAACTGAGATGACATCTTTCCCACCAGTTAAAGAGAGTGACCATATGGTTTTGACTTGGAAAATGAATAGACATGTAGGAGTATCAAAGAGACAGGAACGTATGTGGAATTATAAAGCAGGTGATTATAATAATCTTAGATGTCAACTTGGAGAAGTTTCATGGAGGGAGAAATTGGAAGGCCGGGATATCATTAGTGCTTGGGAAATTGTGAAGGAATATTTGTTAGCAGCAATGGAAAGCTGTATTCCACAAGTGAAGAAGAGAACACAATTTGGAGTAAACTGGATGACAAACAATATTAAACAGGAACTGCATGCGAAAAAGAGGCTATGGAAGAGATATAAGGAGACAGTTGAAGAGAAGATGCATGAAGAATATAAGACACAGGCCAGGAGAGTGACTAGTATGGTAAGGAAGGCAAAACTGGAATATGAAAGAGATTGGCCCTAAGATTCAAAGAAAATCCTAGGGAATTTTTTAGCTATATGGCCAGTAGGAGGAGAAATGATTGTGGAAGGATGACATTGTGGGATAAAAATGGGAATAGAGTGACAGATGCAGAGGACATAGTGGAATTGTTCAATGAACACTTTATTGGTGTATTTCATCCTGGAGGAGTAAATTTTAATACTAGAGGGATAGGGCAAGTTCGAGGTTTAGAGGTGCAGGAGGAGAGCGTGTTTCAAATACTGAGCACTCTGGATGTCAGTAAAGCTGTGGGACTGGATAGTATTTCACCATGAGTTTTGAGAGAATGTGCTAAGGAACTGACGATGTCTTTGATCTGGGTTTTCAATGAAAGTCTGGCTGTGAAGGTAAGATAGTGCCATTGCATAAGGATGGTAGCAGACTGGAAGTGTCTAATTATAGGCCTGTTTGTGTGTCATCAGTAGTTAGTAAGATCTTGGAGAAAGTAGTGAGGGACCATATACAGCAGCAGATGAGGGTAATGTTATCTGTGAGAGTCAACATGGATTTGTGACTCCATGCTCTATGGGAGGAGTTAAACTGGAGGAAGTAGGGGAGACAAGAGATCTGGGGTTGATGATTGATAGAAACCTGAAATTTAGGAGACATATTGCAAAGGTAGTGAAGGTAACACAGAGGATGGCTGCAATAATGAGAAGGACACTGACCTGCAGAGATAAAAGGGTTATCATTCTTTTGTATAAAACTCTGATCTGACCATACTTGGACTATTGTTCTCAGATCTGGTCCCCAGAATTTGAAGGGGATAAATTAACTGCATGGTGATGCAGTTAATTTATGATGACAGCACAGTGATAAAAAACACTGACCAGGCATGCAGTCAGGAATACATATCCATACTTGAAGTAGAAAAAGCCATCAAAAGCTTGAAATGTGGAAAGGCAGCAGGAGTAGATGATATTCGACCAGAAATGCTGAAGTATGGTGGTATAAGAGTCTTACAGTGGCTACACTGCATAGTTCAGAAAGCCTGGACAGAGGGACGAATGCCCGATGATTGGAGTAGAGCTCTCATAGTATCCATATATAAAAAGGGAAATAAAACTGAATGTGAGAATTACAGAGGTATTTCCCTACTGAGTGTTCCTGGCAAGATCTATGCAAGTATACTTGAGAAACGGTTGAGAAGAATTGTGGAAGAAAAGCTTGGTGAAGAACAAGCTGGATTCAGGCCAAATAGAGGCTGTCAGGATCAGATCTTCACTTTACGACAAATAGTCGAGAAAGCATGGGAATATAACAAAGATCTGTATTTAAGTTTTGTCGATTTGGAAAAGGCATATGACAAGGTGCCAAGAGAGAAGCTATTCAATACGCTGCAGTTATATGGTGTCAATGGGGCATTATATCAAGCAATACTTAGTCTTTATTTGAGTTGTGAGTCAGCAGTTAGAATTGAAGGAAGTACAGGAAGATGGTTTAATGTTAAATCTGGTGTGAGACAAGGATGTACATTATCCCCTCTGTTATTCATTATCTATATGGATCACATTATGAAGGAATGTGGTATTAAACCTGATATCAAAATTGGAGATTTTAATGTCAGCTCTTTGCTTTATGCGGATGATGTTATACTTCTAAATAAATCCGCTACAAGTCTGCAAGATTCTCTGACTAAATTGAATAGCTGTAGTAATAGATATGGTATGAAGGTCAGCAATAAAAAGACAAAGACAATGAAAATAGGCAGAATCATTAAAAATGTCAACTGTGTTGTGAATGGAGAACCTGTGGAACAAGTAAAACATTTCAGCTACTTAGGCACAATTTTTACTGAAGATGGTAAACTAAATATAGAAATAGACAACAGAATCAGCAAAGCTGGTATCGTGGGAAGTCAATTGAATAAATTCATATGGAATAAGAAAGAAATTAGTCGGAACACTAAATTAGCTGTATACAAGACTGTATTCAAACCAATTTTAACTTATGGATCTGAGAGCTGGGTCAGAATTAAAACACTTGACCAAAGACTAGAGACCGCAGATATGAGAGTCCTGAGAAAGATTAGAGGCGTGAACAGATGGCATCAATGGCAATATCATATTAAAAATGAGGATATTAGGAAAGAACTTGACATTGTCAGCATCCAGGAATGCGTTAGCAGAGCTAATCTCAGATGGTATGGTCACTTAAATAGAATGGGAGAGGAAAGATTAGCAAAACAAGTGTTCTCTGCCAGGTTGGCAGGAAAATGACCCAGAGGAAGACCAAGATATATGTGGATTGATACGGTACAAAGTGCCTTAGACGATAGAAATATAAGATCTGATAATGTTGGAGTCTTGACAAGTAACAGACTGATATGGAGGAAAATTGTAGATAGGAAGTTAGTAATGATGTAATTTTTTCATGTAGTACTGTCATATCCTATACACCCCTTGAGGGTACATAGCAGGAATTTGATGATGATGTTGATAAATTAACTGTGGAAAGGGTACAGAGGCAGATAACAAAAATGGTTTCAGGACTGTACAACGTTAGTTATGAGGATCGGCTAAGGGAGTGTGGACTGCAGAGTTTGGTGGATAGAAGGAGAGGTGATATGATTGAGACTTTTAAACTGTTGAGAGGTGGTTACAGGTTTGACACTGAGGAGTTCTTTCGCTTGGTTGAACAGCGGGAAGGAGTGATGACAAGGGGGCCATCCCTGGAAGTTAAGAAAGGAAACTGTTTGCAAGAGGGTGAGGAGTGGTTTCTTTGCATGGAGGGTGGTTGAATCACGGATTGCATTGCCTGATGGAGTGGTGGGAGCGACAATGGTCAGTGCGTTTAAGGAGTGGTATGATAGACTTTGTGTTTCCTAGGAGGGTCTTTAGGAGGGTTAGGTCCTTAGGAGGGTCCCTCGATGAGTCTTGATAGACCTGTGTTTCTTAGAAAGGACCTCCCATGATGAGTCTTTTGACTCCATGGAGGCCTGAATAATAATAATAATAATGCAGAGAATGTGCTAAAAAACTGAGAGCTCCATTAACATGGCTTTTCAATAAAATTCTGGCTGCTGGAAAGGTACCCAGGGAATAGAAGTAAGGTAAGATCGTGCCGCTGCATACGGGTTGTAGCAGACTGGAAGTGTCTAATTACAGGCCTGTTTGTGTGTCATCAGTAGTTGTTAAGGTCTTGGAGAAATTAGTGAGGGATTATGTACAGTGTTATGTAGATGAGGGTAATGTTATCTGTGAGAATCAACATGGATTTATTAAGGGGGCGCTCTTGCTTTAGTAATATGATTGCCTTTTATAATAAAGTGACAAGAGCAATTGATGAGGGGAAGGCATATACTGCCATTTTTTTTGGATTACAAAGGCATTTGACAGGGTGCCACATGATAAGCTGATATTTAAATTGCAGCACATTGGTTTAAATGTCAGGTTAGTCAAATGGATTCAGGAATGGCTGACTGATAGGTGTCAGAGAGTTGTGTATGGTGGGTCAATATCAAGGCAGCAGAAGGGTACTTACAAGTGTTGTTTCACAGGGCTCAGTACAGGGACCTGTATTGTTCAACCTTCATATGAATGATATTGTCACTGGATTGCAAGGGGACATTCAGTTGTTTGCAGATGATGTGAAGCTGGGAAGGGTTATCAGTAATAGTGCAGATGTGGCAGCCCTGCAAGAGGATTTGAATAAACTAGATGGATGGATAAATGAATAGCGGTGTCGGTTCAATGCAGCAAAATGTAAAGTCTTGAGGTTTGGGATCCATCGATGGAAGGATGCATACTCAATTGGAGGAGCTGTACTGGAGGAGGTAGGGGAGACGAGATCTGGGGGTGATGATTAATAGAAAAATGAAATTCAGGGAGCATATTGGAAAGGTGGTGAAGGTAACACAGAGCATTGGTGCATTAATGAGAAGGACACTGACCTGCAGAGATAAAAGGGTTATCATTCCGTTGTATAAGACCCTGATCACACTTAGACTATTGTTTTCAGATTTGGTCCCCAAGATTTGAAGGGGATAAACTGACTGTGGAAAAGGTACAGAGGCAGATAACAAAGATGGTTTCAGGACTGTAGAATTTGAGTTATAAGGATCGACTGAGGGAACGTGAACTGCATAGTTTGGTGGATAGAAGAAGGAGAGGTGAAATGATCAAGAATTTTAAACTGTTGAGAGGCAGTTACAGAGTAGACATTGGAGCTCTTTCACTCGGTGGAACAGCAGGAAGGAGCAAAGACAAGGGGCCATCACTGGAAGTTATGAGAGGAGGCTGTGTGCAAGTCGATTTGAGGAGTGGTTTCTTTACGTGGAGGATGGTTGAACCTTGGAACGCATTGCCTGATCGAGTGGTTGGAGCGGGAACGGTCAATGAGTTCAAGAGTGGTATGATAAACTTTGTGTTTCCTAAAAACTACCGCCTACGATGAGTCTTTTGACTTCATGGAGGCTTGGATAATAATAATAATTATCATACCATAATCTTTGGCTATCTCATTTAGATCTAATACATAAATGATACAGAAAGTACATAAATGATATACATACCAAAAACTAATGGTATCAATTTAATGTGGAAAAGTGGAAAATTATGCATTTGGAGATATAAAGATTACAAGCTTTGTACCATATTGAGGGAACTATACTCCAGGAAATTGATGAGGCCAAGGATTTGGGAGTGGTAGTAGTAGATAGAGTTGAAGTTTAGAGGGTATATTGCTAAGGTGTCCAGGGTAGCTAAACAGGATTACTTAGTTATGGTATCAGTTTAATGTGGAAAAAAAGGAGAGATAAGGGAGATATCATTCCTCTTTATAAACCTCATATTATTATTACACCCTCCATGGAGTCATCAGACTCATTGTGGGAGGTTCATTCAACTGACAATATATTTATCAAATGGAATCTTAAAAATCCTTAACACTCCTTGCATTAACAACACATTCTGGTAATGTGTTCCATTCACTGAAATTCTCCATGTAAAAAACTTATTCCTCACACCCCTGTTCACTACACTTTTACATAACTTCCAGGAATGACCTCTGGTTCTTCCCCTTTCACCTTCTACTCTTTTTATAATCCTCTCTAGATTAATGTGATAAAATCCTCTCACTAACTTAAACATCTCTGCCATATCACCTCTCTTCCTCCTATCCACCAAACTTTGCAATCCACATTTCTTCAACCTCTCTCCATAGCAAGCATTCCAAAGTCCTGACATTGTCTTAGTCACTTGCCTCTGGACCCTCTCCAATGTCTTCCCATCACATAGAAAACCAGGTGACCAGATCTGAGTACAATAGTCCAAGTGTGGTCTAAATAGCGCCTTATACAGTGGCACAACCACTTCCTTTTCTTTACACATTACAGTACTTCTTATCATAGCAGCACTACAATGTGCAGCCTTTGCAACACTAGCAATATGCCCTGTAAATCAGTCTACTGTCTAATCTCATCCACTTCTTGCAGTATGGCACCATTGATATAGTACACAGCCTTATATTTCTGCACTCCAAAATGCAACAACTTGCACTTATTGATATTAAAACTACAATCCCAGTCTTTTGTCCAAGTAAAAAGTCTATTAAAATCTTACTAAAGGGAATTAACATCAGCAATGTTACTTGTAATTCTTCCCAACTTTGCATCATCAGCAAATAACTGAACATCCCCAGTCAGTCCACATGATATATCGTTTGCAAACAAGTTAAACAGCAGGAGCTCAAGAACAGACACTGGGGAACACCACTGGTTACCCTCCTTTTTTTTGAAACACTGCTCCATCATACACAACCTGATGGTATTGTTCAGAGAGTCAATCTCTGATTCACTAACCAATATACTAATCTATCCCCATCCTCTGCAGCTTGTACACCAACTTATCATGTGGTAATCTATCTATCAACCGCTTTTGCAAAGTCTAAGAATATCAATATACACTCATGAGTAGTTGAATTAGAGATACCTGCCTAGTAGCAGGTAGCACCCCCTTTCAACTTGATGACAGCGGTGATGCGGCATGGCATGGACTCCACAAGGTAGCGGAAGTGTTGGGGAGCCACACTGATCCATGACCGCTGCACAGCCTCCCACAATGCACAGAGATTGGTCAGAGCAGGGTCCAGGGCGCATATATCTCTCTCGACAGCATCCCAGATGTGTTCAATAGGATTGAGGTCAGTGGACCTTGGGGGCCAGCCAAGCATCCTCATGTCCATGGTGTGTTCATCCACCCACTCGATCACAATTTGGGAGTGGTGGGCCGGTGCATTGTCTTGCTGTAGCACAGAAACGGGTACACATGATCTGACAGCAGGTCCCTGTATTGTTTGATGGTGAGGGACGATGGTAGATGTACCAGGGGGGATCCATCACTTCATGTGCTTGGTGACGCATTCGTATCCTGCCATCAGCGTGTACCAACTTGTACTACCTCGACTCATCAGTTCAGGTGACCTTTTTCCATGCGTCAAGATTCCAATGGCAGTGTTCTTGCACCCATGCTAATCATTGTGCCTTGTGACGTGCAGTGAGCACGAGTACCCTAGTCAGTCGGTGGCTTCTGTACCCCATAGCGAGGAGATGGTCCTGGATGGTGTGGCTGCTCATATGTCATTGTTGTCCAGCATTGAATTGGCAAGTGATCTGTGGCACTGTGGCCCGTCTATCCGCTGTTACCATCCGAGCTAGCTGATGACATCCCTGTCATGTGCCATATGGCACTATTGCATTCGCCAGGGTGACCACAGCACCATTTCGCCAACACACCAGGTATCTCTAATTCAACTGCTCATGAGTGTATATGATTCTCTCTTATCTAACACACTTGTGACCTTATCATAAAATGCAAGTAAATTACTAAAACAATACCTATCCTTTGCAAATCCATGCTGACCATCATAAAGAATGCTATGTCTATCAACTCAATTCTGTATTCTATTCGTTACCAATCTCTCCAACACTTTTACCACAACTGCAGTTATACAGACTGGCTTATAGTTGGAGATGTCTGTCTTAGACCCATGCTTAGGATCCCTACCCACTACAAGACTTTCATTAAATTCAATATGACCCCATCTTAGTTACTGCTCAGGTCGTCTAGTCACCTGGGTGTTCTTTGTGAAGACAGATTGAAGGTTTGTGAGTTGCAAAAGTGTGTTGAATAGGAAAAAAGAGGTGATATGACAGAAACATTTAAGTTACTTAAAGGATGGATATAACAGCATGGATATAAGCCTCTATCCAGCCTATCCCTAAAAAGGGGATGTGCTGTATACAGATATCTGACTGCCTTAACCTCGGTCTTACGTCATTCTTTTCAAAGCACAGTAGAAAAGTTCTTTTTCTTTCTCTCTCTCTCTCAGTCTGTATATTCCCTATTATTGGGTAAAGGCCTCTCCCATTGCTGGAGGGTTGAGTCTACTTCTCCCATGATGACCTATTCCATCTTGGAAGAGTGTTTACACACTTGTGTGAATATGAATGAAAGACAAACACAAACATCCATGCTGAAGGCAGGATTGAAACCTGCAGCCTTTTGGCTGGCGAATGGATACTCTAACCCAGTGGTTCTTAACCTTTTCGAAGTCACGGAACACTTTTGATTATAAGAAAAATTTGGGGAACACCAAGAGCATTAGGGTCATAAAACTATGAAACATATGAAAGTCAGGTACATTATATAAAAAATGACTCAGTCCAGTTATTGTATACCAATGACTGTGCTTGTTAGCAGTATATGCAAATGAGCCATGGCACAAAAAGTACTCTCAATCACTTGTCCCAAAACATTGAGGGACTTAGAAGAGCTTTGCAGGAACAATGGTTGTTATTACCAAATGAGCTCCTAGACAGCATTATACACATTCTAGGTAAATAGCATGAAACATCGTTGAGAGCATGTATTGCTGTGAATGGTAACTATATTCCTCATTGAGGCACTTTGACAATCACATTTTGACCTCTTGTTTTTGACTATTGTCTTCATGTACCCATTTGTTACTGAATCACACTTCAAAAAATTGCATAAAAATTCATCATACAGTTTTAAGTTATTGTGATTTTTCTCTTTGTTCCTTAATTTATGGAAACCAGTGCAGGAGTTATTGTATATTAAATATTTTTACTTTTTTTTTATTTGTTTTGCCATTTTTATTGGAATGCTAATTGTTTACATTTTTAAGAAATTATTAAACAATTAAAGATATAGCAATGCTTATATTATTATTCCTGTAAACATAAATGTTTATTTCATTTTTTATTTTCTTTTTTAAAATTTTATGGCAGGTTCATTTAAAAGCCACCAACAGGGGAACTACAGACAAGGAATATACAGTACACATCATACTGCGTGTAGATACTATGTTTTACAATGGGAAACTGAAGAAATTAGTGAAAAAAGATGAGTTTGAAATTAAATTAGGAAGCAATATGGGTAAGCAAAAGCAGGTTTTTATGAGTTTGAACACCAGCATAAAAATCATCATAAGTGCAAGAAATTCAAATACCAAATAAAGTTTCATTATTATTCGGGAATCTCTATGGAGTCCTAAGACTCTTTGTAGGAGGCAACATACTAACTCACACACCTATCATATCTCTCCTTAAACTCCATTCACAAGCAATGCATTCACACTTCAACTTATTCATCACCCATACACTGTCTCGCACTTGCTAACCACATTCTTATTCTGTTCCAAGAATGAACCTTTGTTCTGTTTTCTCCTGCTCTATATTGAAATTACGTTAGTTAGTTATTCACATGTGACGTTTGATGCTGTATGATCACTCCCATACCACATTGGGTTTTGGTTTTTGGCCTTCTACTAGAAGTGGTAGGATAGGTGCCATTTCCAGTAGGACAATTACAATCTATGCCTTTGATAGGATTTGAAACCACAACAGCCACTTGGCTCGAGAGTGGATATGCTAACCACTTGGCTAACCAAGTCAGATTTCTTTTACCTCCTACCTGTAAAATCATTTTATCAATTTATATTTCTATCATCTCACCTCTTTTTTTTTTTACTTCTTCATGTATCTGCCAAACTCTGTGGTCTACAAGCTCTCACCTCTCCTCATGCCAACATTCCAGAAACTGGAAAGTCCTGGTTATGTGCCTTTTTGTCCACCACAAAACCCAGGAGATCAAATCTTACACAGTACTATGGATGTGCTCAAACCTTAATATTATAAAGACAATAACTTTATTTTTACCATTGTTGTGATGCAGTCCCTGAACTTCATCTCCCTGTCTTGTATCATTCCCAGATCTGTAGCCTCATTGACATAGTGCATTACACAGATTGTAATCATTTAAATTCGAAATGCATAATCTTACACTTTGCAGGTATTTAATATCCATTATCCCAGTCACATTATATTCAAATCATCCTACAGGTCTGTGTCCTCATTTGTTATTGCCATCTTAACCACACAGACACTTTTATTCTTGATAAAGCTTTCAATTTGCAATAACATTTTGAAGATACAATTATAGTAAATATTAAAAAAAACTTATGAAATTATTATTATTATTATTATTGTTCAGGCCTCCATGGAGTCACAAGACTCATCGTGGGAGGTCCTTCCTAAGAAACACAAAGTCTATCATACCACTCGTTAAACTCATTGACCGTTCTCGCTCTCACCACTCCTTCAGGCAATGCATTCCACGGTTCAACCACTCTCCATGCAAAGAAACCAATCCTCACCCTCTTGTTCACAGCTTCCTTTCGTAACTTCCAGGGATGGCCTCTTGTCATCACTCCTTCCCGCTGTTCAACCAAGTGAAAGAACTCCCCAGTGTCAGCCCTGTAACCACCTCTCAGCAGTGTAAAAGTCTCAATCATATCACCTCTCCTTCTTCTATCCACCAAACTCTGCAGTCCACATTCCCTCAGCCGATCCTCATAACCAAAATTGTGCAGTCCTGAAACCATCTTTGTCATCCGTCTCTGTAATCTTTCCACAGTTAATTTATCCCCTTCAAATCCTGGGGACCAAATCTGAGAACAATAGTCTAAAGTGTGGTCTGATCAGAGTCTTATACAACAGAATGATAACCCTTTTATCTCTGTAGGTCAGTGTCTTTCTCATAATTGCAGCAATTCTCTCTGTTACCTTCACTACCTTTATAATATGTCCCCTAAATTTCAGGTTTCTATCAATCATCAACCCCAGATCTCTTGTCTCCCCCTTCCTCCAGTTTAACTCCTCCCATAGAGCATGCAGCGTCCCATCGATGTGTCCCAAACCTCAAGACCTTACATTTTGCTTCATTAAACTGACATCCCCATTCATTTGCCCATCCATCTAGCTTATTCAAATCCTCTTGCAGAGCTACCACATCTGCACTATTATTAATAATCTTCCCAGCTTCGCATCATCTGCAAACAACTGAATATCCCCTTGCAATCCACTGACAATGTTATTGATATAAAGGTTAAACAATATAGGTCCTAGTACTGAGCCCTGTAGGACCCCACTTGTAACCCTCTGCCTCCTTGAAACTGCTCCACCATACACAATTCTCTGATCCCTATCAGACAGCAATCCTGAATCCAGTTGACCAATCTGACATCCAGACCCATGTGCTGCAACTTAAATATCAGCTTATCATGTGGCACCCTGTCAAATGGCTTTCGCTAAGTCTAAGAAAATGGCAGTATATGCCTTTCCCTCATCTACTGCTCTTGTAACTTTATTATAAATGGCTAGCATATTACTAAAACAAGAGCACCCCTTCACAAATCCATGTTGACTCTCACAGATAACATTACCCTCATCTGCCCAATGCTGTATATAGTCCCTCACTACTTTCTCCAAGATCTTAACTACTGATGACACACAAACTGGCCTATAATTAGACACTTCCAGTCTGCTACTACCCTTATGCAATGGCACTATCTTGCCTTCCTTCCATTCCATGCGCACCTTTCCTGCAGCCAGACTTTCATTGAAACGCCAGGTCAAAGGCACTGTCAGTTCCCTAGCACATTCTCTCAAAACTCGTGGTGAAATGCCATCCAATATCACAGCTTTACCGACATCCAGAGTACTCAGTATTTGAAACACACTCTTTTTCTGTACCTCTAAACCTCGAACCTGCCCTATCCCTCTAGTATTAAAACTGATTCCTCTAGGATGAAATACTCCAATAAAGTGTTCATTTAACAATTCCACTATGTCCTCTGCATCAGTCACTCTATTCCCATTTTTATCCCACAATATCATTCTTCCACAGTCATTTCTCCTCTTACTGGCCACATAGCTAAAAAATTCCCTAGGATTTTCTTTGGATCTTAGGGCCAATCTCCTCTCATATTTCAGTTTTGCTTTCCTTACCACACTATTTGGCAGAAGAACCTAAAGGCTTTAAGTAGTGCAGTGCTTAAGTAACTCTGGTGAAAGATCATAAGCTCTTTACTTTGGAAATGTTTCAGTTTCAGTATATTTGGCTGAAAAAAAAGAATGAATATTTCATATCCTCTTTTTTTAAAAAGCTTTGAAATATTTATTTCAAAATGATACCAAGATGCTGAATAAAATGCCGATCTTCAAAATAGTAATACAAGCTTCTTTACAAGAAGAAGCTCGTAGAAGACTTCAGACTACAGTCATGGTCCTCCTCCTCCTCCTTATACATATATATTAGGCCTAGTAGTCTGTTGCACTCATATTAGGCATGCCTTATTATGATTTGAAACTGTGACTGAACAGTCATGTTAGACATGTGGTAATTGCATTGTCTGCAATTCCCAGAACAGCTATAATGTAAATGTTAGATATATTTTTTCTGTTTATTTGAATTTGGCTGTTCTTCCAGTTTGACCATAATATATTGGTTTGTAGGAACAAGGAATACTGCAGATGGCAGGATGATTTAGGTAGTGGAGAGGATGTTTTGCTGAAAAGATAAAGGTAGCTAATTTTTTGGTAAGCCTTGAAGGAAGTCTGAATGATATATCTTTTAAGAATATATATGAGGGATATTTTTCTAAGGTGCCTGAGTTGTATGGGATGGTTGGTAGACTTTTTTATGAATTGAGTTTTGGGAAGAAAATATAGAGATTTGATTTTTTGGAGGGAGAATCCATTGGATAAAAAAATTGTCTCAGATGTGATTAGTTTTCAGGCCAGTATGGTCCAAACAGTTCTAGCTCTGTTTGCTAATATTTTAATAACACCATACTATTGGGAGGGATGACAATATGAATGGTGATGGATGTACGAGGGTAGGTTTCTTGTAGGCAGAAAAGAATAAGGATCCAGTGGATAGCTGGGTAACTGAGTGTTAGGGAGGCACAAACAATTATTGATTTATTTTTCAATGGTGAATTGGATCCTATGGCCTTGGCCTTTAGGGTGTGTTAAAAATGTTTATAACATATCTAAGCTACTTGTACATGACCAAATGGAGAACATGTCATCTGTGTAGTGTAGTTACATCGTGGATTTGAATAGTGCTGTTTGTTACCCTATTGATGGGCTCATATTGCTAGTCTGTTTAAATCTCCTGGTAAACTACAGCATCCATTTTCTGCATCTGCTTCTAACTTTGCATCGCACATACAGAGAACTGTATGTTCATTTCTCTCAGTATCATTGCATTAACATCTAAGTTAAACAGCAATGTCATACAATAAACCACTGTGTCATATGACTGGGGTGATTTTTTTCTCCTGGGATACTGCTCCTACCCCAATATGTATATGCAACTTATTGATTTCTGTAAGACAGCCACCAATCTCATATCCAAGTCATTTTTTCTTATTAAACTTCATCTGTCACAATTTAAATACCAACTTGTTATATGACAATCTATTAAGGCCTTGGCAAAATCTAAATAAATATTATATATACACTGGCTTCACCAGTACATCTGTAACCCTGTTGCAGATCACTAAAGTTGCTGAAGCATGACTTTAGCTTATCTTTACTTACAATCTTAAATATTAATAATGGCAGATTCTTCTCTAAAACCCTAATGCTTAATATGAGTAGAAAAACTTGTGTTGACATTTCATGTCAAGTTGTTTAATGGTATTGATTAACAACACAAGAAGATAATAAATAGAAGAAAATAATTAATATTTATTTAACTTATTTGTTGGTATTTATATCAAGCATCTTTAGAGCAAAAAAACAATAGATGGTGCCAATTAGGACTCTAATTCCTTGTTATCCATTAAAATTTTTTAAACTGGTCCCACTGTTAATTGAATTGTTGCTCTTTGTGTACTATGACAAACTATTTTAGCACAAAAATAGTTTGTCATAGTTTCTTTAGCACAAAAATAGTTTGTACTCTGAAGATTCTGGATATAATACAAGCAAAATATCAGCAAATAAGTTAAATAAATATTAATTATGGGTATTATTTCTGGGAAAATTACCATGTTACTCCTCTAAAATAAACTATTATTTTAATGGCTAATGTAGCCTACTTTTGTTTAGGAGTGCCCTTTTTTTTTTACAATGTCATTGGCTCTTTACCCAAATTCTAGGACATTACTGAAGTGTTATAAAACTAATATATGAAGAATAAAAATAGGAGAAAATTTGGACATACCTTTTTTTTTTGGATGTTGTTTTCTGTCTCCTTATTTTGGCGATGTGCCTTCATATGCTGTTAAGCTGTTAAAGGAAGGTTTTTTTTTGGGGGGGGAGTAAAGTAATGTGGGGGAAATGTTTGAAAAACCCTGAGTTTTTTATATATGTATAATAATATTATTAAGGGTGGGTAGAGGAGATGGAGGGATCGGAGATGGATTGGAGATAAGGGGGGGAGTGGAGATGGATCTGAAGATAGAAATTATTTTGGGGGGAAAGAGGAAGGATACTCCCACCCCTGACTTTTTCCCTTAAATCCCTCCTCTTTCCCCAAAAAAATTTGTATCTTCAGATCCTTCTCTCACCCCCCCAAATGCTTTCTACCCACCCTTAATAATAATAATATTATACATATAAAAAAAAACCCGTGTTTTTTCAAATAATTCTCCCACATCATTTTACTACCACTCCCCCCCCCCCCCAAAAAAAAACCCTTCTTTAACAGCTTAACAGCATATGAAGGCACATTGCCGGAATAACGAGACAGAAAACAACATCCACAAAAAAAGCATGTCCAAATTTTCTCCTCTTTTTATTCTTCATATATTAGTTTTATAACACTTCAGTAATGACCTAGAATTTGGGTAAAGAGCCAATAACATTGTAAAAAAAAAAGGGGCACTCCTAAACCAAAGTAGGCTATATTAGCCATTAAAATAATAAATATTAATTATTTTCTTATTATTCTCGTGTTATGAATGAATACTGTTATACAAACTGAAGTTTTTAATGTGATTCTGTTCATTCCCCTAAATTATCTTTAGAACTCTATCCATAGTCTTCATTCTTTCAAACTCATTTTTCATTTGTATGTTAAAATCAGTATATGAATACTGTTATCCCTTTCTTGTTCCATATTGATTCAGTTGGATGTCCGGCATATCAGTCTCTTTTATCCTCTTGTTTTTTTATTTAATTCATATTTATATATCAGAATAAAAAAAGAATTATTATTACAGAAACTTCATTTCATTTCAATTAATATTCATAACATATACCAAAAAAATGCAAATAATATTTAACCAATTGTACCATCAAATTCTTAAATAAAATTACTAGTAAGATTTTCTGTTTCACTCTCTTCTAACAAAAAAAAAACCTAGAAAAAAAATAGGAATTCTTCTAATTACCTAAATATGCTCAGATCTAATCTCAAGCTTTTTAAGATGAGAAAACAGAGGTAAGTAACAAGATGATATTAAGGCTATGGAATACTGATTATAAGGGCAGATTAAATGAATGTAGGCTTCAGGTAAATTATTATTATTATTATTATTATTATTATTCAGGAAGTCCGCACGGTTAGCCTAGTGGCTTTGCGCTTCGCAACCATATGCCTGGGGAAGGAGTGCCCTAGGTTCGATTCCCGTCCATGATGTGAGGAGCTTAAGGATCTTCCTCAGCCATAGCCAAGTTAACCGGTCTTGGGCATGGGCCGCAGGGTTTTTTCCACCAGTTTATCTGAGGTTTTTCATCCCGCAAGCAGGCAAACCGGCCCCGTGAACACACAGGTTACAGTCATAAATACTTACGGCAAGGAAGGCAACGGGAAACCACCTTGCTCATAATCATCTCTCCCTAGAATGGTAGCATATAGCTACCCTCTCACGGCCGTATAGCAGATGGGAACCAGAAGATTATTCAGGCCTCCATGGAGTCAAAAGACTCATCGTGGGAGGTCCTTCCTAAGAAACACAGTCTATCAAGACTCATCGAGGGGAGGTTCCCCTCCCCCCCAAAAACACAAAGTCTATCATACCGCTCCTTAAACTCATTGATCATTCTCACTCTCACCACTCCATCAGGCAATGCATTCCATGGTTCAACCACCCTCCATAAAAAGAAACCACACCTCACTCTCTTGCTCACAGTTTCCTTTCGTAACTTCCAGGGATAGCCACCTCTCAACAGTTTAAAAGTCTCAATCATATCACCTCTCCTTCTTCTATCCACCAAACTCTGTAGTCCACATTCCCTCAGCCGACCTCATAACTAACATTGTACAGTCCTGAAACCATCTTTGTTATCCGCTTTTGTACCCTTTCCACAGTTAATTTATCCCCTTCAAATCCTGGGGACCAAATCTGAGAGCAGTAGTCTAAGTGTGGTCTGATCATAGACTTATACAACGGAATGATAACCCTTTTATCTCTGCAGGTCAGTGTCCTTCTCATTATTGCCGCAATCCTCTGTGTTATCTTCACCACATTGCAATTTTATTATTATTCAGGCCTCCAAGGAGTCAAAAGACTCATCGAGGGAGGTCCTTCCTAAGACATAAAGTCTGTCAAGACTCATCGAGGGGAGGTCCCTCCCTGAGAAACACAAAGTTTATCATACCACTCTTTAAACTCACTGACCGTTCTCGCTCCCACCACTCCATCAGGCAATGCATTCCACGGCTCAACCACCCTCCACACAAAGAAACCACTCCTTACCCTCTTGCTCACAGTTTCCTTTCGTAACTTCCAGGGATGGCCTCTTGTCATCACTCCTTCCCGCTGATCAACCAAGCGAAAGAACTCCCCAGTGTCAACACTGTAACCACCTCTCAACAGTTTAAAAGACTCAATCAAATCACCTCTCCTTCTTCTATCCACCAAACTCTGCAGTCCACATTCTCTCAGCCGATCCTCATAACTATCCTTGTACAGTCCTGAAACCATCTTTGTCATCCGTCTTTGTATCCTTTCCACAGTTAATTTATCCCCTTAAAATCCTGGGGACCAAATCTGAGAACAATAGTCCAAGTGTGGTCTGATCAGAGACTTATACAACGGAATGATAACCCTCTTATCTCTGCAGGTCAGTGTCCTTCTCATAATAGCAGCAATCCTCTGAGTTACCTTCACCACCTTTGCAATATGTCCCCTAAACTTCAGGTTTCTATCAATCATCAACCCCAGATTTCTTGTCTCCCCTACTTTCTCCAGTATAACTCCTCCCATAGAGTATGCAGCATCCCATCGATGTTTCCCAAACCTCAAGACCTTACATTTTGCTGCATTAAACGGACACCACCATTCATTTGCCCATCTATCTAGCTTATTTAAATCCTCTTGCAGGGCAACCACATCTGCACTATTACTAATAATCCTTCCCAGCTTCGCATCATCTGCAAACAACTGAATATCCCCCTGCAATCCACTGGCTATGTCATTGATATAAAGGTTAAACAATATAGGTCCTAGTACTGAGCCCTGTGGGACTCCACTTGTAACCCTCTGCCTCCTAGAAACTGCTCCACCATACACAACTCTCTGATACCTATCAGACAGCCAATCCTGAATCCAGTTTACCAATCTGACATCCAGCCCCATGTGGTGCAATATAAATATCAGCTTATCATGTGGCACCCTGTCAAATGCCTTCGCCAAGTCGAAGAAAATTGCAGTATATGCCTTTCCCTCATCTAATGCTCTTGTAACTTTATTATAAAAGGCTAGCATATTGCTAAAACAAGAGCGTCCTTTCACAAATCCATGTTGATTCTCACAGATAACATTACCCTCATCTGCCCAATGCTGTACACGGTCCCTCACTACTTTCTCCAAGATCTTAACAACTATTGATGACAAACAGACTGGCCTATAATTAGACACTTCCAATCTGTTACCACCCTTATGCAATGGCACTATCTTACCTTCCTTCCATTCCCTGGTCACCTTTGCCAAAGCCAGACTTTCATTGAAAAGCCACGTTAAGGGTATTGTCAATTCCCTAGCACATTCTCTCAAAACTCGTGGCGAAATACCATCCAGTCCCACAGCTTTACTGACATCCAGAGTACTCAGTATCTGAAACACACTCTCCTCCTGTACCTCCGGACCTCGTACCAGTCCTATCTCTCTAGCATTAAAACTGACTCCTCTAGGATGAAATACTCCAATAAAGTGTTCATTGAACAATTCCACTAAGTCCTCTGCATCAGTCACTCTATTCCCATTTTTATCCCACAATATCATTCTTCCACAGTCATTTCTCCTCCTACTGGCCACATAGCTAAAAAATTCCCTAGGATTTTCTTTGGATCTTAGGGCCAATCTCCTCTCATATTCCAGTTTCGCTTTCCTTACCACACGAGTCACTCTTCTGGCCTGTGTCTTATATTCCTCATGCATCTCTTCACCTGTCTCCTTATATCTCTTCCATAGCCTCTTTTTCGCATGCAATTCCTGTTTAATATTGTTTGTCATCCACTTTACTCCAAATTGCGCCCTCTTCTTCACTCGTGGTATACAACTTACCATTGCTGATAACAAATATTCTTTCACAATTTCCCACGCACTGGTGATATCCCGGCCTTCCAATTCCTCCCTCCATGAAACTTCCCGAAGTTGACGTCTAAGACTATTATAATCACCTGCCTTATAATTCCACATAAGTTCCCGTCTCTTTGATACTCTTGCATGTCTATTCATTTTCCAAGTCAACACGATATGGTCACTCTCTCCAACTGGTGGGAGAGAAGTCAACTCAGTTATTATCAACTCTTCTGATGCTATAACCAAATCCAAAATTTTTGAACCTCTTGTTCCCTCTGTTACATGTTGCCTAAGACATTTGTCCCTCAAGAATTCTAGAAATTCCATTCTCCTATTGTTACATGCATCTTCCTCTCTCCAATTTATACTACTGAAGTTAAAATCTCCCATAACAATCATTCTTCTTGCACTTGCCAAACTTAGCTGTCTAAACATCTCCTGGTCCCCATCCTCTGTGCTCCTGGGTCTGTAGCAACACCCCACTAAATATCCTGTCTTGCCTACCTCTACCTCACACCATATGCTCTCAAAATCATTTGTCTCACTTCCTTCCAAATTCTCCACTCTTAGAGGGCATAGGTCATCACTTATCATAAGCAGCACCCCACCACCTCGCTTTCCCCTCCTATCCTGACTAAAAATGCTATACCCAGCGACTTCTCTTCCTGTTTTTATATCCCCTTCTGTCAACCACGTCTCAGTGATCGCAATAATTTTTGGCCAGGCTGATGCTATCGGCGCCACCAATTCCTCTCCCTTATTCCGGATACTCCTGGCATTAGTATACAGCATATAAATGCCATTGTTTCTATACCCAGCATTATCCCTTCTAGACTCCACTGGGCTCAGTGTTACCTGACATTGTCTCCCTTCTCCCAAGTATCCATTCCTCAAGAGGCCACCCCTGCTATCATCCTCCCTGGGACACACTGACTCGTTCAGAACAGCAATCTCTCCAGATGCCTACGTCCTTCCTCATTCAAATGTAAACGGTCTCTCGCATACAACTCCTCTCTTTCCTCAAACGCACTCCAAGCATCCACATATACCAGTCCTCTCTTGTCACACATTCTCGCTATTATGCCATTCAATATCACCGCTCTTCTGCTCAGCTCATTATTATCATACCTAGGCAACACGCACACTATTTTTCCTCTCTCTGTCTTCTTCCATACAGTCTCAAGCAAAAATCTCATATCTCTCGCTGCCCGACTTACATTACCACTGAAGTCATTCGTTCCTACCATCACAATCATCTCATCCACCCTTTCACCTCTCTTAATTGCCATAGCCACCCTTTCTATTGTTCCTCCTGGCAAACACTCCTCACGCATCCTATCTTGAACACCACGGATCATTGAGTCGCCATACATTATACCTCTTTCCATTCCCTCGCTCCTATTTTTTCCATTCTCTCCTCTTCTTTCATTCCCATACCTCTCTCTTCTACTGTTTCCATTCTCTCCTCTTCTAGCACTCCCATACATCTCTCTCATTCCCTCTCTCCTACTGTTTCCATTTTCTCCACTTCTAGCACTTCCATATCTCTCTCTCATTCCGTCTCTCCTACTGTTTCCATCCTCTCGTCTGCTAGCACTTCCATATCTCTCTCTCATTCCCTCTCTTCTACTGTTTCCATCCTCTCGTCTGCTAGCATTCCCATACCTCTCACTCATACTCCTTAAATTCTCTCTCTCTCCTACTCTGATTCGCCTTGCATTTATCTCTTCCATTCTCCTAATCTTATCTTTCATACTTCTGCTCTCATTCACTAGACATTCCACCTCCTCTTTCAACTCATCTATCTCCCTCTGCAGGTCAGTCACTCTTAATCTAAATTCACTCTCTCCCAAACAAAACCATCTCCTAAACTTCCACAGTCACTCACACCGTCCACACTATCAACTATTATTTTCTCATTCTCTCCTATCATACTACTTGTCTTCCTACATTCATTCTCCGTTCCTGGAGCAACAAAGTCGGATATCGATATATCTAATGTACTTATTTCCTCCAACTGCCTGCATTTTGCGCACATATGCTCTCCACTCTCTTTAACAAGCCACATATGTAATTCCCGAGAAGCATACATGCCGCAAGTACTGCATGCCACAAAGTCCCTTATGATATTGCTAATAATTGAGTTCTTAAATGGCGGAGGACTTGGCGTTACGCCACTTGCGACTGCTGTCCCCTAAATTTCAGATTTCTATCAATCATCAACCCCAGATTTCTTGTCTTCCCTACTTCCTCCAGTATAACTCCTCCCATATAGTACGCAGCGTCCCATCGATGTTTCCCAAACCTCAAGACCTTACATTTTGCTGCATTAAACTGAAACCCCCATTAAATGTGCCCATCTATCTAGCTTATTCAAATCCTGTTGCAAGGCTACCACATCTGCACTGTTACTAATAATCCTTCCCAGCTTCACATCATTCGCAAACAACTGAATATCCCCTTGCAATCCACTGACAATACTATTGATATAATGGTTAAAGAATATAGGTCCCAGTTCTGAGCCCTGTGGGACCATACTTGTAACCCTCTGCCTCCTTGAAACTGTCCCACCATGCACAACTCTCTGATATCTATTGGACAGCCAATCCTGAATCCAGTTCACCAATCTGACATCCAGCCCCATGTGGTGCAATATAAATATCAGCTTATCATGTGGCACCCTGTCAGATACTTACGCTAAGTCTAAGAAAATGGCAGTATATGCCTTTCCCTCATCTAATGTTCTTGTACCTTTATTATAAAAGACTAGCATATTACTAAAACAAGAGCAGCCCTTCACAAATTCATGTTGACTCTCACAGATAACATTACCCTCATCTGCCCAATGCTCTATACGGTCCCTCACTACTTTCTCCAAGATCTTAACAAATACTGATGACACACAAACTGGCCTATAATTAGACACTTCCAGTCTGCTACTACCCTTATGCAATGGCACTATCTTGCCTTCCTTCCATTCCATGCGCACCTTTCCTGCAGCCAGACTTTCATTGAAACGCCAGGTCAAAGGCACTGTCAGTTCCCTAGCACATTCTCTCAAAACTCGTGGTGAAATGCCATCCAATATCACAGCTTTACCGACATCCAGAGTACTCAGTATTTGAAACACACTCTTTTTCTGTACCTCTAAACCTCGAACCTGCCCTATCCCTCTAGTATTAAAACTGATTCCTCTAGGATGAAATACTCCAATAAAGTGTTCATTTAACAATTCCACTATGTCCTCTGCATCAGTCACTCTATTCCCATTTTTATCTCACAATATCATTCTTCCACAGTCGTTTTTCCTCCTACTGGCCACATAGCTAAAAAATTCCCTAGGATTTTCTTTTGATCTTAGGGCCAATCTCCTCTCATATTCCAATTTTGCCTTCCTTACCATACTAGTCACTCTTCTGGCCTGTGCTTTATATTCTTCATGCATCTTCTCTTCACCTGTCTCCTTATATCTCTTCAATAGCCTCTTTTTCGCATGCAATTCCTGTTTAATGTTTGTCATCCACTTTACTCCAAATTGTGTCATCTTCTTCAGTCATGGTATACAACTTACCATTGCTGCTAACAAATATTCCTTCACAATTTCCCAAGCACTAATGATATCCCAGCCTTCCAATTCCTCCTTCCAGGAAACTTTCCCAAGTTGACGTCTTAGACTGTTATAATCACCTGCCTTATAATTCCACATATGTTCCGTCTCTTTGATACTCTGCATATCTATTCATTTTCCAAGTCAAAACCATATGGTCACTCTCTCCAACTGGTGGGAGAGATGTCATCTCAGTTATAGAAGAGAGAAGTGATGTAATAGAAATATAGAAACTAGGGGAAGAATTTTATAAGACAGAAGGACTATCTTCAGTATGTTGTTGGGTATTGTGGGGGGGGGGGGCATCTCTGGAAATTAAGTAGGAGTGTGATTATTCTCATAACAACTGGTAAGCTAGTTATTTGAAGTGCCAGTGGGAATGGTATTTTGACAGGTGAATCATCAGAGTTTAAAGAGAGATATAATATGTGTAAGTGCATAATGCTTCCCACATCAAGCTCTTGGAATTCTCTAGGTGCACATGCAATAATAATAATAATAAATGGCAGGTAATGGTAACTAGTTTAAATTCATACATCTGTGTAAAGGAAATTTGCTAAAATAAAAATATCATGTGCCAACATGATATTTTTATTTTAGCATTATTATATTTATTTTATTTTATCATTATATTTTATTTTAGCATTATTTTAAGCTTGGGCATAATATGAAAGGAATAGAAACATTCAAGCAATTCCTAAACAGCATCTCCCATTCAAACTACACAAAACGATCACTTTTCTTTCTCTCACCCTCTTTTGCTAGCTTGTAGAGTATTTGTGAATGTAGAATATTTATTTTGGCCAAACAAGTTGTATAGCTGCCATGAGATTGGAACAATTTTTTTAATCATACTCCTCTCACAAAACGCTGTAGACCATAGAAGGACTAAGATAATCTAGAAACCTGTAGAGACTAAACATAAAACTTTTTTCAAGCTGCTTCCTCTCCATTAAGTCTCCATTCATTTATCACTTAAGCCTTTACTAACATCCTTGCCTGCAGTGAGATTCAAACTCATAGCCTGTTGGGTGGAGAACAGAAGCACTAAAGTTTAAATATATGTCATCAGTGGTGTAGCTACAGCTTTTTCCATCCCTCTCAATGCACACCAAAAATACTACAAAAAATCAAAATGATGTATAGGGAAATAAATTAAAACGCTATGTTTATTTTTGAAGTAAAATTTAAATTTTAATATTCTAAAATGTTATTATTCTTGCTTTTCTGTTAGCAAAATCATCAATGACATTGGCGAAGTCTATTTCATAGTAATGCAGGTATATCTTAATCAATTTTATTTAGAAAACCTCCTCTCACAACTAGCAACACTTACAGCAGTTGTGAGGAAAATTTGCAGTAGTATTACAATATTTGGAACTGAGTTTTCGAGAATATATTTTAGAATTAATTGCAAAAGTTCAAAAAGGTTCAAAGTGCCACCTGGGCGGACCCCCCCCCCCCTCTGCATCCCCTAGCTACACCACTGTATGTCATCATCTGGCCTACAAAAGTTATATTTATGTTTATTTTTATTAAAATTAGGTTTATGTAATTTGGCCTTACATAAACCTAATTTTAATGTAGTAGTGCAGTTAATTCAGCCTAAATAGTTTGCTTGTTTTGCAGGATGAGAAAACCAGAAAAACGTTACCAATCTTATAAGGGTTCTTCACATTCTAGATGGGATTCAGCCTCTGCTTTTACCAGTTAGAGCATTATTATTATTAATGAATGAGCTATGGAGGCTCTATATAAAATATATTTCAATTAAAATGTTCCATTATGTGTAAAATGTTTATTGAAAAATATTAGGATAAGTGAAACTGTTGTCGAATTTTATTGTTGGGATTCTCTCTCAGAAAATCTAAGGAGTCTGACAATGCTCTGTGAAATATATTTAAATTGAACAGTAATGATACTGTGGTACTGATCAAGGCTGTCTACCAAAATCATCTTAGTGAATGAAAGCTTTTATGTAATTAAGATAGTACAGGCAGAAGTGTTTTTTTTTCTCTGTAAGAATTAAAAAGTAATAAATTTGGATGTGCATGTGATATTAACTAGATTAATTAGAAATAACATTTGGGTTCATACAAATTTTGTCTCCTCTGCTCACAACCTCATAATGTCATCTAAGTACTAGTAGTGAGTAAACAGAATTATGCCTGTTTGCTTCTTAAGTTTTACATGAGAAAAGTGATTCTTGGGTTGTCTGCAAGGATAGAAAAATCAAAACTTCATGGTGGGCTCAGGAAATTAAAGAGGCAATCATGGAAAATAAGAAAGCTTATTGAACATTCCAAGCAAGTTAATCAGTATGTGCTATGAGTGAATAGCATAGAGGAAAACAAAGCAATGCAAAAGCAACTAAACAAACCATGGGAAGACAGAGAACATAAATATCAAGAAGGTAGCAAAATATTTTGATGGCTGTTGAAAAGTTAGAAATGAAGGAAAAAACCATTGTAAAAGAAATCAGATAAAGGTGACATGAAAACTAGACAAGGACCTAGATGTCTGGAGTAATTACTCCGAAAGATTACTGAATGCAACAAGAAGTGACAGAACAGTGGTAGAAAATAGTCAACTACAGGAATGTAGTCAGGAGTGCATATCAGTACCTAAGGTAGAAAAAGAAGCTATCAGAAACCTGAAATGTGGAAAGACAACTTTAGTAGATGACATTTGATCAGAAATACTTAAATATGGGATATAAGAGTTACATGGTGGCTGCACTGCATAATTCAGAAGGCACAGTAGGCAGGTTGAATTCTAGATGATTGGGATGGAGCTATCGTAATACCAATTTATAAAAAAAGGAAATAAAATTTAATGTGAGAATTACAGAACAATTTTCATCTTTTATCGTATTACCAGATTTTGTCTGTTCATAAAACGATTACACCATCCTGAAGTAGCTTGAAATTCTATTTTTTCATCCAGATTCAATCTTGACTACTTTAGTGCATATGCTCTAATCATATTTCTTGTAACAAGTTAACCATTTTGCATTTATTCGAATACTCATTCTGCAACGTGCTTTTTCCAGTTGCGGCCATCAGGTTATCCCCGTTCTCGTCGCACTTTTTTTTTTTGGCAATTTTTTTAAAATATCTTCTTTATTCCTATATTCTCTTACCATCTTCTCGGTTATGTCAAACTTTCTTGCAGCATAAAAGTTATTAGTTTGCTTTGACATTTCAGTTACCCTTATTTTAAATCGAGCTTCATACTTTCTTCGTTATGTTGCTGGTTCCATGATTTTAACATTTAAAATCATATAATTCTAAAATTAAGAAAAAATGCAAAATTAATAAATAATTGAAATTGGAGCTAATCACTTTTAATTAGGGTAATTCGTGTAAATACAAAATCTATTGTTAGATCCTGAATGAAGGAATCTTGCAAAGAAATCATTCATTCAGGGTCTAACATACTAAAGAGAAATACCTGCACATCGGCTGAAATTAAAGTGAAACTTCTTCACATATGTATAAAATTACATTAATTTTATGTATCATTTACTTTAATCTATTGTGATCATACCAAGATCAAATTAGAGAATGTCTAAAAAGAGGAATTTGTTAATATTATTTAAGCCTCTCTTTAGCTGTATAGAATGATTGTGAGTCACCAGCTAGATATTAAGTAACAGCTCATAGAAGGTATGCAACTACATGTGTCTAGTGAAACACCGGAGGCAGGAGCTTACGTGGAAGGTACGTTGACACGAATTCTGTGAATACAAGAGTATAACAGCAAAGGGGAGAGTAAGGGATGAACCCAAGGGGACAAAAGATACAGGTCGTGTGCAAAAGGGGGGGGGCTCCAACTTATTGTTTTCCTGGGGTTCCTGGTTCCGAAGCTAGCCGGCGGTTCGAGTAAGGGGGGGATGAAGCGTCAGTGCTACGATGTCAGACGTCGAGCTTTCCTGAGAATGGGGCAGGATTCCACGCAGAGCTGAAGGTGAAATTTCCAGTTCTAGCAGAATCGAGCCCTTGCTGAAAAGTCCCATCGAGAGAAATACAGATGTTTCCTGAGATGCAAAGAATTGAGTTTGTGTTTGGCAGTAATTATGAAGATAGCATAGCCCCTACACTGGCGTAAGGACAGCCAATAGACAAGAGGTAACGAAACGTACACGTGGTGCTGAAAGACATCGGAAAAGTTCGGCAAAGTAGAATTACTCTGTTTTGTGTTTAGAATTCCTTAGAAGAGAGAAAACTATTTGTGAATGTAAATTATGAATATTATTCTGAAGGACTTTGTGGACAGACTCTAATTAGATAGTTAGCCTCCTTTTGAGAATAAGAAGAATTGTTTGGAAGAGATCTTTTGTGTTGTATGTGATTGATTTAACATAACGGGACTGGGATTGTAGATTTATAGTAACTGAATAACATTAGAATGTTTGTTATATTATCTTATGAATTGCTTGCAGAAAGGACTTTTAACACCATATCATTTGCTATCTATCTCCCAGTTATATCTGTTACTGACCTTTGATTTAAACTTAAAGTGTGTTGATCTTTTAACTTGAGTTTCCCTATTTAGTATTGAAATGAATTGAATGCATGAAATTCTTTAGTGTATTTTGCTTTGATATTCCTTTGATAAACTTGAGTCATGCCTGACTACGATTCCGAATTACCACTTATAAAAATAGAACCCCTTTTGGCAGGAAGAATTAGAAAGTGTATATAATCATAGATTTAGGTCACGACTGCTGTCTGAATCTATATAGCCTTATTAAAGTAAAACATTGTGTAAGAGCACCTCAGATTGTCTCCCTGAGTAAGGATCTTTTCTGCTATAGGATACTGGCTGATGCAGCATAATATAAATTTGCCAATATCCAAAGAAGAAACAATCCTAGATGTAAGTATATTAGGCCCGATATCTGAAGAAGTAAAATAGCAATTGAAAGACAGACAGGGAAGATAGAAATAAGAAAAACAATGACATAACAATGGTGCAGTCGACAGGATGTGATTAGGGCTCTTACAATTTAAGGTTAATAGGGAATAATCACTATAAGTTGGTCTTGGCTTCGTAACAGGCAGTCAGGCAATTATTGGAATAACAGAGGGTGTGAAAAAGGGTAAATTATTAAGTTTGTAAGATGAATGCAGGTATGCCTCAACCATTGAGCTCAGATTTAGATGACTCTGAATTCTATAGGACGATAAATCCTCAACAGGTTTTTCCTCAGTTTTCGGGGTAGGAATCTGATGACGTTCTGGCATTTTTTGAGTACATAGAAGAAGTAAGAAGAATTGATAGATGGAGTAAGTTCCAACTGCTAATTCTGCCCCGTAATAAGCTTATTGGGAAGGCAAAGACTTACTTTTACTCCTCGCCTCTCTTAAAAGAAACGCGAGATTACTATAAATTTAAAGAGGTCCTAATATCCCAGTTTTCTAAAGTAAGAGGACTGTGTGACCGAATTTGTGGAGGCTCCAGAAGATGGTGCAAAAAGACAAAGAAAGTGTGTCGGACTACCACAACTGAGTCTTAGCTCTTGCCAATATGTTAAGTGTCTCTGACAAAGACCGACACCATCTTAACTGGGCAGTCATCCAACGTTTTTTTTTGGGGGGGGGATTTAGACAAGAACTGGAAGAAACAGCATTTGGGAAGGACATATAAAATTTAGAAGAATGCATTACAAAGAGAGAAACTGCTTGGAGACATTTGTCCGGCAGCCTCAATTGGATCCGTCAATGTCATTAGAGAAGAGAGAAACAGCATTAGGGATCAAGACGCTAAGGTAGAACATCCAGAGAGGAAGGAAAAGCAGAGGGAACAGAAAGGATGTGAAGAAAATAGAGCTGATACAGTCTACCAGGTTGTCACTAGCAGTCCAGGTCTTGGTGAAGTTCACTCATTGATTAAACAAGAGGTAGAGAGATTACTGCAGCCCATCATGGAGGGTCTGAATGCTGTACTTAGTCAACTGACTACAACTTCTATGACAATCCATGAGAACTCCTCATTTCCAGAAGAAAGAATTAATAACCTGATCCACCAGGAAGTTGAAAGGATGCAGACCCCACTTCTTGATAAAATGGACATGATGATGCATAAGCTATCAAAGCTGTCAGCTAAATGCAATGGCAATTCTCCTTTGTCCTCAGATGGAGATATTCTGGGGGTTATTTCCGGGAGCCCCCAAGATGCTATAGCTACAATAAGTTCTGACATCTAGCCCCCGTAATTGTTTCGGCAAACAAGGAAATTCAAAGAAGAACTATTATTTTGAGGTCAAGTCACATGTAGCAAACAGGAGGAAGGGAAAGGAGAACGAAATCAAAAAAAAAAAAAAAAAAAAAAAACAGAATTAACAGTAGAAGGAAAGATCTGTGGGAGAAACTTTAGGGCACTAGTAGACACAGGCTTCTATTATCCCCAAAAACTACTTCAGGAAGATGGAGCCATATGTAAAGGGAAGGGTAAAGCACCTAGGAAGACCCATCAAACTTTTGGGAATATCCTCCTCTATTACCCAAGCTATGAAGTTTGTGAGGCTGTGGGTGAACTTGCCAAGATTTGGAATATCCGCTTAGCACAATTTTATAGTCCTGGCGAGGAACTCCCTTTCTCACTTGAGGTTGATCCTAGGGAATGATTTCCTATATAAGTTCGGGTTCTCTTGTGATTACACTAGGAGGGAAGTTTGTTTTCAGGGAAGAAAAAAAGGGGAACACTGGAGCCAAAGAGGAATCGCAGGCTAAAAGGGAGAAAGACACAGGGTTTGACACATTCATAAATTTGAAACTGAGTGAGGTCTCCCCATCAAGGACCGTAAACGATCCTGAGATAATCAAACCAGAGGAAGAGAGGACACAAACCGAAAAAAAGGTTACAAACCATGCCAAAAGTGAGAATAGCAAGGACATTCTAGAAATTAACTATGTGGGTATTAGGTAGGCCATGATTAACCCTTTAAAGAATTCAAGTTTGAAGAATGGAAGGTTCATCCCCAGAGAATCGAGGTTGAAGCAAAAAAGTTTTTCTAGAAAATTAGAAAAACTTTTTATAAAAAAAGGGGGGGGGCTTTGTTAGATCCTGAATAAAGGAATCTTGCAAAGAAATCATTCATTCAGGGTCTAACATACTAAACTACACAGACAAAGAGAAATACCTGCACATCAGCTGAAATTAAAGTGAAACTTCTTCACACATGTATAAAATTGCATTAATTTTATGTATCATTTACTTTAATCTATTGTGATCATACCAAGATCGAATTAGAGAATGTCTAAAAAGAGGAATTTGTTAATATTATTTAAGCCTCACTTTAGCTGTATAGAATGATTGTGAGTCACCAGGTAGATACTAAGTAACAGCTCATAGACGGTATACAACTACATGTGTCCAGCGTAACAACGGAGGCAGGAGCTTATGCGGAAGGTACATCGAAGCGAATTCTGTGAATACAAGAGTATAACAGCAAAGGGGAGAGCAAGGGATGAACCCAAGGGGAGAAAAGATATAGTAGATGAAGAAGTAAAGTAGCGATTGAAAGATAGAAAGGGAAAATATAAATAAGAAAAACAACGACATAACACTATGCTATGCAAAAAAATAACGGCTATGTAGAGATATAAAAATAACGGATATAACAACAATACCTAACGTTGCATTAATACAAGAAAGAAGAAGAAATTGGGGGGGGGGGGGGTCGTCTTATATAACCAAAACCTAAAAATAGCCTAAAATTTAGGCCTCGTCTTATACACCGATATATACGGTAAATTGATCAAAACAGTTACAATAATTTTGGTATGAAATCAGCAATAAAAAATATGAAAATAGACAAGAACATTGAAAACATCAACTGCATCCTGAATGGAGAACCTGTAGAACATTTCAGCAATTTATTCACAGTTTTTTATAGTTAAGATACTTGTAGAAGTAAGGAGATTCTTGTCCCATCGCATAAGGCTCTGATTAGGCCACATGGACTACTGTGCTCAGATATGGTCACTTGGTTTTCAAAAGGATGAAGAGATGTTGGAAAGGATCCAGCAGCTAGCTGATGAAGTTCTAGCTAGGGAATTCTTTCGATGTAGCTAGCAAATAAAAGAATGATTATGGAAGGATGACACTGATTGGAGAAAACGGTATAAGAACAACTGCTATAGAGGATATAGTTGAGATATTTATTAAGCACTTCATAAAGATGATGATGATGATGAGTAGATGAGGAGGAGAGATTGACTGTACATGAGCAAGAGGTATATGGGGAATTGAACAAACTTAATGTTAATAAGGCTCTGGAACATGATAATATATCACCATGTATTTTGAAGGAATGTGCCTGGAAGTTGGCATCTGCCTTGACATATTTGTTTCATATGAGTCTTGCACTGGTCAAGTTCCAAAGGAGTGGAAGGAAGGAAGGCAAGATTGTGCTGTCTCATAAAGGAGGTGACAGAATTCAAGCATCAAATTATAGGCCTATCTGTGTCAGCTGTTGTGATTAAAGTGTTGGAGAGGATGGTGAGAATCAGGATTGGGTTGAAAACAATGGTATTATCTTTGATGGACAGCATGGATTTGCTAAAGGGAGGTTATGTTTTAGTAATCTACTTATTACAATAAGTGATGGCTTCATTAGACAAAGGAGATGGATACACAGTAGTATACTTACTACTGTGTAACCATCTCATTAGATTTTTCAAAGGCTTTTGATAGATTACTGCATGATAAGTTGATAGTCAAACTAGAGCAGATGGGGTTGGATATTAGACAGTGCATTGGATTGGAGATTGGCTATGTGATAGGTATCAGCAAGTTGTGTATGAGGAGCAATATCCCACAAGAGGAAAGTCACTAGTGGGATTTCACAGGGGTCTGCTTTAGGACCATTGCTGTTTAACCTGTATGTTAATGATATTGGGAAAGATTTGGATGGGGATATTCAGTTGTTTGCAGATGATGCAAAGTTGGAATGAACTATGAGGTGTAGAGCAGATGTGGCCTTACAAGGAGACTTGAATAGATTGAGTGAATGGGCACAACAGTGGAGATAACAGCTCAATGCTGCAAAATGTAAGGTTTTAAAATTTGGAAAACAAAGATGGGATGTAGAATTTACACTTGGTGTGGATATATTGTTGGAGGTGGAGAAAATAAGAGACTTGGGGTGATTGTGGATAAGGATGTAAAATTGTGAGGACAACACAACAAATTCTGGGAATGATGCAGAGGACACTAACTTGTAGAAGTAAGGAGATTCTTGTTCCATTGTATAAGGCTTCACATGGACTACTGTGCACAGATTTGATCACATGGTTTTCAAAAGGATGAAGAGCTTGGAAAGGGTCCAGAGGTGACTAATTAAGGTAGTTTCTGATCTCTGGAATGTTGAATATGAGGAAAGGTTGAGTAGATGCAATGTACAGGGTCTGGTGGACAGGAGGAAGAGAGGGTATATGATTATGATAGAGATGTACAAGTTGGCAAGGGGTTGTCATAAGATCAATGTTGAAGAGGTTTTTCATAAAATGGTGGGAAATCAGGGGAGATGAAGAGGTCATGGAAGCTGTATAAGGAGGGTGCGAACAAGTGGAGTGGGAAGCAAGGTTTTTTGTATACAGAGTTGTGAATGATTGGAATGCCTTGCCTGAGGACATGCAGACTGCAGATGGACAGCGTTTGGTGGGCAAGGGGGGGGGGGATATGATCAAGACATATAAGCTGTTGAAGGGTTATCATATTAACACTGTCTTCTATATGGCTAGTTTGGTGTCTGCAGAGAATTGGAATGTGTTTAAGGCACAATATGATGAGCTGTGTGAATGACAAAGGGACCTCCTAGATGAGTTTTTGATTCCATGGGGTCTTAGGGTAAGATGGCAAACTAAATATGAAAAATTAATGAAAACACCAAACTGTATAGGAGACAGTGTTCAAACCAGTTTTAATTTAGGAATCTGAGAAAAATTAAGGGAGCGAACAGATGGCATCAATGGCAGGACTTTATTGAAAATTAGGTTTTTAGGATGGAAAACATTGTTAACATTCAAGAATGTGTGAGGAACTAATTTAAGATGGTATGGCCACTTATACAAAATGAGAGTGGAAAGGTTAGCAAATCAAATGTTTTTTTGTCAGGATGGTAAAGAAAAGAATGCAAAAGAGCAAGATCTAGGTGGATTGATACAGTAAGAAATGCCTTAAATATGAAATATAAGATGTGATACTGGGGTCCTGACAACTGAGATTAATTTGGAGGAAAATTGTTGATAGGAAGTTGGTAGTGATGTAAACGTTTCATGTAATATTATCATAATGACCTGTACACTCCCTGATGGTACACATCAACAACCGGGATTTGAGGGAGAGTAAGTACCTTGAAGGTACAGAGATGGATAACAAATATTATCAAGCCTGTACCACATTGATTATGCGGATAGACTGGGGGCATGCAGACAGCAGAATTTGGTGGATAGAAGGCAAAGGGTGGAGGGGTATGATCAAGACATTTAAACTTTGAAGGGTTATTATCATATTAACACTGAGGTTTTTCATATGGTAGAACGAGGAAAAAGGACAAGGGGCAATCCCTGAAAGTTGCAAAAGAGTAAAAATAAGTTTTTTACATGGAGAGTAGTAGGAGCATGGAATGCATTGCGGTGATGAACATGCAGACTGTGGGTGATTTTAAGGAGTGGTGTGATAGACTTTGTGTTGACTAGTGTTTACCCCCACCCCCCCCCCCACAGAGTCATGTGACTCCATGGAAGTCGGGAAAATAATAATAAGACTAAATGAGATCTTTCTACTCCCTTTGGGAAATAAAAAAATGGCGTGAGATGATTTATTTACAAAATTTTGAATATTTGTATAAAAGTTATTTGATGATTATTGAATCACTTAATTTCACTCATGTCATATTCAAACATTAATTAATGATATTAATGATACTATATTTCTGTTTTCAGAACAGGAAATGACTATGAATGTGAATTACTTGGATTATGAAAAGATAATTACAGACCAGTATGCTTTTAGCATATTGGCAATGGCCCATGTGGCTGAAACTGGATATGATTACATAGCCCATGATGTATTCACAATTCAGCTACCAGCTATTAGCATTGAGGTAAGTTATGTACTTTTTAATGTGTGCATTCTTATATGATATCTACATTTTTTGCTCCATTTATGGCAAAAGCATTTCATTAAAATATGCATCCTTTGAGATTTAAAGATCTACCAGCTCTTCCCAAATGTAGAAGTGCTGAAGGCAACTGTAGTTTGCATACAAGTTGCAATTTGTCACTTTAGAAATACTTGACAATCATGTTTAATTTCAAGCATAAAGTTCTTTACATTTTTAGATATTTGGATCTTTCAGGAGGAATGCAGGGAAAGCCCAGTTCAAAAACTCTTTAGAAGCATTTAGCATATATCCAAATGATTATGAAATCTAATATATAATCCAAGCTTGAAAAATGCACTTGTCTGTGACAAGTGAGAATTTTTAGCTGATAAGTGAAAAAAAAAAATCGGAAGAGGAATTTCATTTTATTCATATAATACCAATTCTGTTTTATGTCAAAAATAGATTTTTTTATGTTTACCTAACTAATCGCATCTATTGGAGAATGCTGATTATTTCAAATACCCATTTTGTTGATTATTACTGATGTTGTCATGATGGATTGCAACTAATGAAGGATAGGATAGGATATGCACAAATCATTTTATCTTGACAGTACTCCCATACCACAAGGTAACCTGTTAATCGTGACCTGGCAACTTAAAATAGATACACAGCATGCACTGGTAATTAGCTTATTTCTTACTCAGTGATGGAATATGCAGAATTTCACCATTCTGATCTGATTTTCCTTTTCAGTCATTTCTGACCATAGGTGATTTTGTAGGCATTGCCCACAAAATATTCCTGGTGAGATTTTTACAGGGTAGTTCACCACTGCTTTCCCCCAATTTTATCCAGGCTCGGGACCGTCATATGGCATATGGGCGTATTTGTGATTGTAATCCATGTGGGTTCACGGGACTGGTTTGCCTGTTCTGGTGGACGAAAAACCCGAGTTTCTGGGTGAAAAAATTCCCTACCTCCATATGAGACCGGCTAACTCACCTTTAGTCGAAAGAGACCAGATACGGTTCCTCACATCACTGACGGGAATTGAACCCAGATCTTTCCGACCAAAGGGCTTTTGTCTATACTGACTGAGGCTCCCATCAACACAGCCAAATGAACTACATTTGGCTGTGTTGATGAAAAGATTTTGTATACAGGTAAAAATGTAGTTCGTTCTTATCTTTTGGACACCAGCATACATTTGTTCTTGAAGAGTTTTGAGAACTAGAATTAAAAATGAGCATGGTTGTTATTCTAGTGAGAAATGATATCGTCTGTTTAAGAAAATGCAAACTCATTCGGATTCCCCCGGAAATTCTGGTTTTTCATCCCATAAATTCTAGAAAATTAACCATTGAATTCTATAAACATAAGTGTAAAATAATTTATAGTTGTTAGGATTAGGGACCATGAGATGGCATCAATAGTCTTTTCATATCTATTGCTAATTTGACCATTAGCATTAGATATTAAAATTTAGACAGTTGAGAAAGAAGTATTTATCATCCCAAAATATTTCTTTATGTTGATTCCAATTAAATGTTTTTGAATTATTTTCTAAGCTGATACCATGGCATATGACATTGCTGGCCTTATCCATCCAACGATGTTTTGGCGCCAGTCAGAATTTAGAAACACAGTGATTTAGTTATCCGTAGAGGTTTTATTTTATTAAGAATTTTTATGATACTGAATTTTTCAATATTTGCTTATAATGGCAGAAAAGAAATTGTTTGCTTCCTTCCTCCATAAAAGTGATTCAAGACATCAGAAGCAAAAATGTTAGGAAAAATGGTATTATTAATAAAAAAAAAATAATGAATAGGTGGTGGGGTGGCCTCTTGTGGGAAGGAGAATGACATCACTGAGTTCAGTGGAGTCTGGAGGGGATAATAATAGGTATAGAAGCAGTGACATTTTTATGCTTTATACTAATGCCAGGAGTATCCAGAATAAAGGAGATGAATTGGTGACATTGATAGCATCAGCCTGGCCAAAGTTTATTGGGATCTCGGAGACGTGGTTGACGGAAGATGATATAATAACAGGAATAGAAGTAGCAGGGTACAGCATTTTTTGGCAGGATAGGAAGGGAAAATGTGGTGGTTGTGGAGTACTACTTATGATAAGGGATGACTTATGTCCTCTAAGAGTGGAGGCTTTGGAAGGCAGTGACACTAATGATTTTGAATGCATATGGTGTGGTAGAAGTGGGCAAGACAAGATATTTAGTGGGATGTTGCTACAAGCCAAGGAGCACAGAGGCTAGGGAGCAGGAAATATTTAGGCAGTTGAGCTTGGCAAGTGCAAGAAGAAGAATGATTGTTATGGGAGATTTTAACTACAGCAGTATAAGTTGGGAAGAGGAAAATGCATGTTGTAATAAGGGAATGGAATTTCTGGAATTCTTAAGGAACAGATGTCTTAGGCAACATGTAATAGAGGGAACTGATAATAACTGAGATGACATCTCTTCCCCCCTCCAATGGTGGAGGGGGGAAAAGAGATGTCAGGGAAGAGACCATGTGGTTTTGATTTGGAAGAGGAATAGACATGCAGGAGTATCAAATAAAAGGGAATGTATGTGGAATTATAAGAAAGGTGATTATAATATTCTTAGATATCAACTTATTATTATTATTCAGGCCTCCATGGAGTCAAAAGACTCATTGTGGGAGGTCCTTTCTAAGAAACACAAGTCTATCAAGACTCATCGAGGGAAGTCCCTCCTAGGAAACACAAAGTCTATCATACCACTCCTTAAACGCATTGACCGTTCTCGCTCCCACCACTCCATGAGGCAATGTATTCCATGGTTCAAACACCCTCCATGCAAAGAAACCACTCCTCGCCCTCTTTCTCACAGTTTTCTTTCATAACTTCCAGGGATGGCCCCTTGTCATCACTCCTTCCTGGTGTTTGACCAAGTGAAAGAACTCCCCAATGTCAACTCTGTAACCACCTCTCAACAGTTTAAAAGTCTCAATCATATCACCTCTCCTTCTTCTATCCACCAAACTCTGCAGTCCACACTCCCTCAGCCGATCCTTATAACTATCATTGTACAGTCCAGAAACCATCTTTGTTATCTGCCTCTGTACCCTTTCCACAGTTAATTTATCCCCTTCAAATCCTGGGGACAAAATCTGAGAACAATAGTTTAAGTGTGATCTGATCAGAGTCTTATACAACGGAATGATAACCCTCTTATCTCTGCAGGTCAGTGTCCTTCTCATTATTGCAGCAATTCTCTCTGTTACCTTCACTACCTTTACAATATGTCCCCTAAATTTCAGGTTTCTATCAATCATCAACCCCAGATCTCTTGTCTCCCCTACTTCCTCAAGTTTAACTCCTCCCATAGAGCATGCAGCGTCCCGTCGATGTGTCCCAAACCTCAAGACCTTATATTGTGCTTCATTAAACTGACATCCCCATTCATTTGCCCATCTATCTTATTCAAATCCTCTTACAGGGCTACCACATCTGCACTATTAATAATAACCCTTCCCAGCTTTGCATCATCCATAAACAACTGAATATCCCCTTGCAATCTGCTGACAATGTCATTGATATAAAGGTTAAACAATATAGGTCCCAATAATTATCATTATCACTATTAACATTTGACCTCTATGGAGTCAGAGACTCATCACGGGAGGTCACACTATTTCACAGTGCTCATCCAAGACACACTGTTACACACAATGCTCATCCAACACACACTATTGCATGCAGTGCTCATCCAACCGTGCCTTAAACTGATTCAATGTGTTTACGCTCACAACACACTCAGGCAATGCATTCCAATCACCACCCACCCTCCATGCAAAGAACCTACTCCTCACTCCTCTGTTCGCACCCTCCTTATACAGTTTACAGTGATGGCCCATTGTTCTACTCCTTTCTCCCATTTTATGAAAAATTTCTTCCATGTCGATCCGATAACAACCCCTGACTAGCCTGTATGTCTCAATCATATCCCCCCCCCTCTTCCTCCTATTCACGAGGCTCTGCAACTTACATTCTCTCAATCTGTCCTTATACTCCACATTTCAAAGACCACTGAATACCTTGGTGAATCTTCTCTTAACTCTTTCCAACATATCCTCGTCACACTGAAAACCTGGTGACCAAATCTGAGCAGCCTTTCTTTCATGCTTACATGGTGATCACAATACATTATGGAAAATTATGGAGACAACTACCATGTTACAGCAAAAATTTAGTTTAACATAAACCAAAATGAACACTCGACATTTTGACCTTCATATCAAGGTCATCATCTGTAGCATATACATATATACAGAGAAACAAGCTGCACTACAATCTACATGGTTTGCTAAAGTTGCTGACTAACAGTTACAACAATTATTGGCCTGACCTCTGGTGAAAAAAAAAAAAAACCTTTGACTACATCAAAGCTGGAGTCCTATTATTATTATTATCTATTAGGTTACAAAATTAAATTGGGCTGGAGAGCAACATGTTTATATATATATATATATATATTTCAAAAAATAGATTTAATGACTCCAAGACCGAGATAACATATAAAGATTTTAATGATAAATACTACTAGTTTCGGCATATAGCAGCCTTCTTCAGGTATTTATAAAGGAAAGGAATACTAATAAACATTGAATTATTTAAATAAACAAACTGGAAATTACAGGTACAAATTGCCTCACATAATCGATACATAAAAACGTTGTATTTTTCAAGTTGTTCCAACTGGCGTGCCATTGTTTGTTGCAATTGTGCATGCAAGTTCACGTGAACGCCAATATTGAATAACTGCAGCATGGCTATCTGGGATGTTATAACTTAAATTATTATTTAAGTGGACCGGGTTCAGTAGGATTTCCCGTGATTCTACGATTTTTCTTTCAAACTCATCTTCACAGCGAAAAATATTTTCTGATCTATTCCAGCATACAGAGTGGCTTTGTTGGTCATCATTAGGATTATTTGAAAAAAGAACATGACTGGATAAAGCAGTTGCATGAGATCTTTTGTATGAGATGTCTCTCTTATGCTCTTCTATGCGTTGTTCAATAGATTTGTTAGTTTGACCAAAGTATGGGATATTGCAATCACACCACAATTTATATACTCCAGGGTACTTAAGGTTGTGATGAGTAGGTTTTGGATGGCTGATTAGAGAGCGGATTTTTGGAAGTGTGGTGAAGAAGGTCCTGATATTATATTTTTTAAGGACTTTAGCTATTTTCTTAGAGACTGTGCTAATGTATGGAATAGAGATGCTACCTTTAAAATTAATAGTCTCTGTTGTGCACTGCTTAGGAGGGTTCAGAAGAAGTTTCTTAATTGTTTTTTCAGAGTATCCATTTTGTTTAAAAATAAGAGTGAGGTGATTCATTTCTTTTTGTAGTTCATCTTGTTCATTTAAGAGAGAACGTGCTCTGTGTCCTAAGGTAGATATAATTCCAAGTTTTTGTGGTGGAAAATGATGAGAAAGATTATGCAGATATCTATTGGTATGCGTAGGTTTTCTGTACATAGAGATTTTTAATCTTTCAGAGTATCGTGTAAGCATAACATCCAAAAAAGGTAAAGAGTTATTATTTTCTATATCAGCAGTAAATTTTATATTAGGATGTTGGATGTTTAGATGACGAAGAAAATCTGTGAGAGCTGTGTGCCCGTGATTCCAAATAATGAATATATCATCAACATATCTTTTCCAAACTTTTGGTTTAAATGAGAAGGAAGATATGGCTTTCTTTTCAAAGTCTTCAAGGAAGATGTTAGCTAGCACAGGGGACAAAGGGTTGCCCATTGCCAGGCCTTGTTTTTGTTGGTAAATGGAGTCCTTATATCTGAAGTAACCAGAATGAATGCAATGTTTTAATAAAGTGAACATTTTTTTGGATAATTTATCCTGTAGTAATGTAAGTACCTCGTCCGTAGGAACGTTAGTAAATAAAGATATAATGTCCAAACTAGCTAGAATATCATTATCATCGATGGGAATATCTTTAATATGAGAAACAAAATCTGTGGTGTTTTTGATGAAAGATGAAGATTTATTGGAGAAACACTTGAGGTACTTTGTTAAATATTTTGAAAGTTTATATGTAGGTGAATCAATTCCTTCCACAATTGGGCGAAGAGGGATGTTTTCTTTATGAATTTTTGGAACTCCATAGATGCGTGGGATAAGAGGATGTAGAGAGCGTAATGAGAGCCGAATATTATGAGGAAGTTCACTCGCAGTCTTTAACAAGTTGTTTGTACGGTTTTGTAATTCTCTTGTAGGATCTTCCTGAAGAATTGAATATATTGAACTATCTTCAAGTAATTGAAGCATTTTGTTGTGGTAATCTTCAGAGTTGAGGATGACCGTAGAGTTGCCTTTATCTGCAGGTAAAATAATAATGTTACTGTTCTGTTTTAGATTTTTTAGGGCTTTTCTTTCAGCCACTGAAATATTATCTGTTGGAGGTTTGGCATTATTTATAATGAAAATCGATTCAATACGAAGAAGTTTCGCCAAATGATTAGGAATGAGTGAACATGCTTTTTCTATTTTTGTAAGAAGAGATTCTTTAGGGATAAATTTTGGTGAGGGAATAAAATTGAGACCTTTGCTAAGAATATTCGTTTCTGCATCCGTTAACATATGAGAAGATTTGTTCACTACAACCTTTTCAGGATTAATACGGGCATCACTATGACCAGATCTGTTTTGTATCCTTATTAGATTATCAAATTTCTTGATAAGGGTGTATTTATTCTTGTTTTGTATCCGTGTGGCTTGTGCTTCACTGTTAATGATAAAATCATGTAAGTTAACATTATCCATAATTTCTTCAAGTTTTTGAGTTAAACATCTTTTAGTGCTGAACAAAAAAGCTAAACTACGTTTTGTGTCTGTAATTCTTTCGCTGAGGAGATCCATTTTAGCATTACGATAGATTCTTTTAGCGCGTTCCGTTGTTATCTTTTCTTTAAAAGAGATGAAATTGGGAAAAACTGCATGGAACTTACAACGTTTGAGGAAAACTAACCTGTTTATTTTCAGTCCTATTTTCTTCAATGTTCTTTTAAAATTCCTTTGTATTTTCATTAGAGACGCCTCGTCATTTAGGCTATAGATGTGGCGATTAGTTTTTACTCGGTTGTTATACATTTCAAAAAATAGATTTAATGACTCCAAGACCGAGATAACATATAAAGATTTTAATGATAAATACTACTAGTTTCGGCATATAGCAGCCTTCTTCAGGTATTTATAAAGGAAAGGAATACTAATAAACATTGAATTATTTAAATAAACAAACTGGAAATTACAGGTACAAATTGCCTCACATAATCGATACATAAAAACGTTGTATTTTTCAAGTTGTTCCAACTGGCGTGCCATTGTTTGTTGCAATTGTGCGTGCAAGTTCACGTGAACGCCAATATTGAATAACTGCAGCATGGCTATCTGGGATGTTATAACTTAAATTATTATTTAAGTGGACCGGGTTCAGTAGGATTTCCCGTGATTCTACGATTTTTCTTTCAAACTCATCTTCACAGCGAAAAATATTTTCTGATCTATTCCAGCATACAGAGTGGCTTTGTTGGTCATCATTAGGATTATTTGAAAAAAGAACATGACTGGATAAAGCAGTTGCATGAGATCTTTTGTATGAGATGTCTCTCTTATGCTCTTCTATGCGTTGTTCAATAGATTTGTTAGTTTGACCAAAGTATGGGATATTGCAATCACACCACAATTTATATACTCCAGGGTACTTAAGGTTGTGATGAGTAGGTTTTGGATGGCTGATTAGAGAGCGGATTTTTGGAAGTGTGGTGAAGAAGGTCCTGATATTATATTTTTTAAGGACTTTAGCTATTTTCTTAGAGACTGTGCTAATGTATGGAATAGAGATGCTACCTTTAAAATTAATAGTCTCTGTTGTGCACTGCTTAGGAGGGTTCAGAAGAAGTTTCTTAATTGTTTTTTCAGAGTATCCATTTTGTTTAAAAATAAGAGTGAGGTGATTCATTTCTTTTTGTAGTTCATCTTGTTCATTTAAGAGAGAACGTGCTCTGTGTCCTAAGGTAGATATAATTCCAAGTTTTTGTGGTGGAAAATGATGAGAAATTTGTGGTGTGATTGCAATATCCCATACTTTGGTCAAACTAACAAATCTATTGAACAACGCATAGAAGAGCATAAGAGAGACATCTCATACAAAAGATCTCATGCAACTGCTTTATCCAGTCATGTTCTTTTTTCAAATAATCCTAATGATGACCAACAAAGCCACTCTGTATGCTGGAATAGATCAGAAAATATTTTTCGCTGTGAAGATGAGTTTGAAAGAAAAATCGTAGAATCACGGGAAATCCTACTGAACCCGGTCCACTTAAATAATAATTTAAGTTATAACATCCCAGATAGCCATGCTGCAGTTATTCAATATTGGCGTTCACGTGAACTTGCACGCACAATTGCAACAAACAATGGCACGCCAGTTGGAACAACTTGAAAAATACAACGTTTTTATGTATCGATTATGTGAGGCAATTTGTACCTGTAATTTCCAGTTTGTTTATTTAAATAATTCAATGTTTATTAGTATTCCTTTCCTTTATAAATACCTGAAGAAGGCTGCTATATGCCGAAACTAGTAGTATTTATCATTAAAATCTTTATATGTTATCTCGGTCTTGGAGTCATTAAATCTATTTTTTGAAATGTATAACAACCGAGTAAAAACTAATCGCCACATCTATAGCCTAAATGACGAGGCGTCTCTAATGAAAATACAAAGGAATTTTAAAAGAACATTGAAGAAAATAGGACTGAAAATAAACAGGTTAGTTTTCCTCAAACGTTGTAAGTTCCATGCAGTTTTTCCCAATTTCATCTCTTTTAAAGAAAAGATAACAACGGAACGCGCTAAAAGAATCTATCGTAATGCTAAAATGGATCTCCTCAGCGAAAGAATTACAGACACAAAACGTAGTTTAGCTTTTTTGTTCAGCACTAAAAGATGTTTAACTCAAAAACTTGAAGAAATTATGGATAATGTTAACTTACATGATTTTATCATTAACAGTGAAGCACAAGCCACACGGATACAAAACAAGAATAAATACACCCTTATCAAGAAATTTGATAATCTAATAAGGATACAAAACAGATCTGGTCATAGTGATGCCCGTATTAATCCTGAAAAGGTTGTAGTGAACAAATCTTCTCATATGTTAACGGATGCAGAAACGAATATTCTTAGCAAAGGTCTCAATTTTATTCCCTCACCAAAATTTATCCCTAAAGAATCTCTTCTTACAAAAATAGAAAAAGCATGTTCACTCATTCCTAATCATTTGGCGAAACTTCTTCGTATTGAATCGATTTTCATTATAAATAATGCCAAACCTCCAACAGATAATATTTCAGTGGCTGAAAGAAAAGCCCTAAAAAATCTAAAACAGAACAGTAACATTATTATTTTACCTGCAGATAAAGGCAACTCTACGGTCATCCTCAACTCTGAAGATTACCACAACAAAATGCTTCAATTACTTGAAGATAGTTCAATATATTCAATTCTTCAGGAAGATCCTACAAGAGAATTACAAAACCGTACAAACAACTTGTTAAAGACTGCGAGTGAACTTCCTCATAATATTCGGCTCTCATTACGCTCTCTACATCCTCTTATCCCACGCATCTATGGAGTTCCAAAAATTCATAAAGAAAACATCCCTCTTCGCCCAATTGTGGAAGGAATTGATTCACCTACATATAAACTTTCAAAATATTTAACAAAGTACCTCAAGTGTTTCTCCAATAAATCTTCATCTTTCATCAAAAACACCACAGATTTTGTTTCTCATATTAAAGATATTCCCATCGATGATAATGATATTCTAGCTAGTTTGGACATTATATCTTTATTTACTAACGTTCCTACGGACGAGGTACTTACATTACTACAGGATAAATTATCCAAAAAAATGTTCACTTTATTAAAACATTGCATTCATTCTGGTTACTTCAGATATAAGGACTCCATTTACCAACAAAAACAAGGCCTGGCAATGGGCAACCCTTTGTCCCCTGTGCTAGCTAACATCTTCCTTGAAGACTTTGAAAAGAAAGCCATATCTTCCTTCTCATTTAAACCAAAAGTTTGGAAAAGATATGTTGATGATATATTCATTATTTGGAATCACGGGCACACAGCTCTCACAGATTTTCTTCGTCATCTAAACATCCAACATCCTAATATAAAATTTACTGCTGATATAGAAAATAATAACTCTTTACCTTTTTTGGATGTTATGCTTACACGATACTCTGAAAGATTAAAAATCTCTATGTACAGAAAACCTACGCATACCAATAGATATCTGCATAATCTTTCTCATCATTTTCCACCACAAAAACTTGGAATTATATCTACCTTAGGACACAGAGCACGTTCTCTCTTAAATGAACAAGATGAACTACAAAAAGAAATGAATCACCTCACTCTTATTTTTAAACAAAATGGATACTCTGAAAAAACAATTAAGAAACTTCTTCTGAACCCTCCTAAGCAGTGCACAACAGAGACTATTAATTTTAAAGGTAGCATCTCTATTCCATACATTAGCACAGTCTCTAAGAAAATAGCTAAAGTCCTTAAAAAATATAATATCAGGACCTTCTTCACCACACTTCCAAAAATCCGCTCTCTAATCAGCCATCCAAAACCTACTCATCACAACCTTAAGTACCCTGGAGTATATAAATTGTGGTGTGATTGCAATATCCCATACTTTGGTCAAACTAACAAATCTATTGAACAACGCATAGAAGAGCATAAGAGAGACATCTCATACAAAAGATCTCATGCAACTGCTTTATCCAGTCATGTTCTTTTTTCAAATAATCCTAATGATGACCAACAAAGCCACTCTGTATGCTGGAATAGATCAGAAAATATTTTTCGCTGTGAAGATGAGTTTGAAAGAAAAATCGTAGAATCACGGGAAATCCTACTGAACCCGGTCCACTTAAATAATAATTTAAGTTATAACATCCCAGATAGCCATGCTGCAGTTATTCAATATTGGCGTTCACGTGAACTTGCACGCACAATTGCAACAAACAATGGCACGCCAGTTGGAACAACTTGAAAAATACAACGTTTTTATGTATCGATTATGTGAGGCAATTTGTACCTGTAATTTCCAGTTTGTTTATTTAAATAATTCAATGTTTATTAGTATTCCTTTCCTTTATAAATACCTGAAGAAGGCTGCTATATGCCGAAACTAGTAGTATTTATCATTAAAATCTTTATATGTTATCTCGGTCTTGGAGTCATTAAATCTATTTTTTGAAATGTATAACAACCGAGTAAAAACTAATCGCCACATATATATATATATATATAAAGACCCTAAATACCAAGGTTATACTTGGTATTAGGGTCTAGCTACTCACTAGGAGACCTCAAAAAAAGGTTGAAACTGGTCTGGGTAGTGACCCCACCCATAATAGATTGCAGTATACATCTTCTAGTGAGATGTGCTTTACATTATGGGAAAATACTAAGAATAGTGATCACAGCTTTACCCACTTTTACAATGAGTTGCCTGGTGTTGTACCATCTCTAGACTTGAACTTTGTCTCAGGCGCAAACTTAATTGTTTGCATACTTGGGATTAGGAGTTAAAATATCCAAGTTTATAAAATAACTTGGTTATCCTAATATATATATATATATATATATATATAAATTATAAAAAAATAAAATAATTAAAAAAAATGTGATTATACACATAAATTTCAACCAATTGGTATGGAATAGTTTCCAATAAAAGCTGAAAATTGCTTAAAGTCCTAAAGTATGCTAGATAGAACCCGAGTTTCCAGGTGAAAATTATAATAGTCTTTCTCTGCTAACAATCATTAGCAGAGGAAGACTATTATAATGGATGCGTTAGTAGAGCTAATCTCAGGTGGTATGACCACTTAAGGGTGTTAATGATTCCAAATTTTTGTGATGGGTGTCATTAATAATTTGGAGTCATTAACACACTTAAAAACAGAACTATAACAATTTGCTCTAATCAACAAGCCCTTAAACAAGAATTAAAGATTATTAGCAACACATTTATAAATAATGGCTATAACAAAAATACTATTAATAAAGTTCTTCATAAAACTTCATCAAAAAAGAATATAGATTACAGTAAAACCATAGCCATCCCATACATTAAAGGGGTATCAGAAAAAATCAATAGAATCCTACACCATTATAATTTCAATGCCACTTTTAAACCATCTATAAAATTAAAAAACATATTCAACTCCTCTAAGGAACGTCTCCTCCCATTGGCACATCCTGGAGTTTATTGCATCTACTGCACCTGTAACTTACCTTATATTGGTGAAACTGGACGTAAAATCCCTATACATCAAAAAGAACACAAAAGACACATTAAATATAACAACTTTGGTTAAGCAGGCCTCTCAGATCACACTCTCAACACTCTACATCAAATTAATTAGAAAAGTAACTGCTCTTTACATCATACAAAAACCTGGTATGAAAGAAAATTTAAAGAAGCCTGTGAAATGCTGATTAACCACCCTAATCTCAATAATAATAATGGTGCATAAAAATTCCAAGGATTTGGATGGCAGATATTCAGCCTACTTAATATCCAGCATACTTTAGGACTTTAAGCAATTTTCAGCTTTTATTGGAAACTATTCCATACTAATTGGTTGAAATATATGTATAATAACATTTTTTTTTATTATTTTTTATTATTCATTTATTTTATTTTATTTTATATATATATATATATATATATGTATATAAATACAGTAAAACCCCCGAAGTTACGCGGTAGGTGGGACCAACAAAAAGCGCGTAAGTCGAATTCGAGTAACTCGGGGTATAATTTTGCATGTAATTTATATATACGAACATACAATTGGGGACCAAAGGTTTACAAAAACGCCTATATTTTTTAATATATATAATCATAATTGTAGTTTTTCATACATTAAAAAAAGAAAGTTATTTTGTTGTCGATGGTTTCATAAAATCTAATAGATTCGTCTGATGGCATAATGTCTTTTTCTTGTCATGCAAAATTTCTTCATAGCAAGCTAATGATATTTTTATTCCTTGCCTTGTGGCTACAATTCGTTCCTTGTTAGAATCTATGTCCTCCAAAATCTGTAAACCTTTCTTTTATGATTGTTCTTACTGTGGATTCCTGTAGATCGAACTTCTTTGCTAGCTCACAAATTTTCATTCTGCTTTCAAAATCCTTAATAATGTTGAGTTTTGTTTCCAAAGTCAATGTTTTTCTATTCGTGCTAGCTGTAGAATAATTGGACTTGCTTCTTTTGGATGATATTATTATTTTTTATGTGATGAAATTTTTTCAAGAACATAACATTAAACAATTGCAAGGTTTGTAGACTATAAAAATCGTGTATAAATGGAGACCATGCAAAACACGTTAGTGCTTGTTCACAGCATGTGCGACACTGGCGAATGCGGATGGCACCTGAAAGATACGACTAGTGGTGAGGCGGGACGGGAATACGTACATATAAGAAACCACGTAACTCCGGATTTGCATAAGTCGGGGTATGACTGTATATATATAAACATGTTGCTCTCCAGCCAAATTTAATTTTGTAACCTAATAGATAATAATAATAATAATAATAATAGGGCTCTAGCTTTGAAGTAAAAGTGTTTTTTTTTTTTTCACCAGAGGTCAGGCCAATAATTGTTGTAACGGTTGGTCACTAACTTTAACAAACCATGTAGATTGTAGTTTGTAGTGCAGCTTGTTTCTCTATATATGTGTGTTTGCTCCAGATGAAGGTCGTTACGCCCTTCATCTGGAGCTGAAGTTCATCTGGGTCGTAACGTTGAACACTCAACGTTACGACCTTGATATGAAGGTCGTAACGTTGAGTGTTCATTTTTGTTTATATTAAACTAAAGTTTGCTCTAACACGGTAGTTGTCTCCATAATTTTCCATAATGCAAATCTGAGCACAATAATCCATATGAGGCCTGATCAAGGCCTTATACAATGGAATCATAACCTCTCTATTTCTGCATGTCAGGATCCTCTGCATTATTTCCATTATCTGATGTGATGTCTTCACAACTTGTGCAATGTGGCCTCTGAATTTCAGGTCCCTGTTCACCATCACTCCTAGATTTCTCATCTCCTATACTTCCATTAAAGTTTCCCCACCAAGTGTATACTTTGCATCCCATCGTTGCTTATGAAATCTCAAAACCTTACACTTTGCAACATGAACTGATAGTTCCACTTACCTGCCCAATCATGCAATCTGTTCAAGTCTTCTTGTAAAGTAGTAACATCCACTGACTCTGCATTGCTCTCCTCAGTTTTGCATCATCTGCAAACAGCTGGATATCACTAGTTAAACCAACCCAATATCATTAACATACAAATTGAACAACAGTGGCCCCAAAACTGACCCCTGCGGCACACTGCTAGTTACCTTTCTTTTTCGGGATACTGCGCTCCCATATACAACTTTCTGATACTATCCAACAGTCAGTCATTGATCCAGTTCAGAAGTCTGTTATCCAATCCGATCTGTTTCAATTTATTTAAGAGCTTATTGTGTGGCAGTCTATCAAAAGCCTTTGCAAAATCTAAGTACACCACTGTATATGCATCTCCCCTGTCCAAGGTATTTGTCACCCTGTTATAGTACATAAGTAAGTTAGAGAAACATGATCTCCCCTTAACCAACCTTGCTGATAACCACAGAGAATACTGCTTTTATCAACCCATTTCTGTATCCTACCTCTCACCAATATCTCCAGTACCTTCACCACAACTCCAGATATACAGACTAGCCTATAATTTGAAGCTACATCCTTATCACCACCTTTATACAGTGGAACAATTTTACCCTCCTTCCACTCCCTTGGAACTTGTGCTGTTGTAAGACTCTTATTAAACAGGCATGTCAATGATACTGCCAATTCCCTGGAAAATTTCCTTAAGATGCATGGTGATATATCATCAAATCCTATTGCCTTATTGACATCAAGTTTATTTCCTCAAATACCTCTTGCTCACTCACAATTAAGCCATCCTTTCCTATGTCCTCTACACTTAAGTTCCTCATGATTCCACCCTGATCAGGATGAAACACACTTATAAATTGATCACTGAATACCTCAACACTGTCTTCTGCAGCAGTTACCATTCTACCACTTTCATCCTTTAACTTCATCTTACCACGACCATTCTTCCTTGTACTTGCTACATATCTAAAAAAACTCTCTAGGGCTTTTCTTTGCCTAATTTGCCAATTTCTGCTCATACTCTACTTTTGTGCCAGGAGAGTGATTCAGTTTTGTTACTAACTGAATCACTCTCCTGGCTTGTTCTTTATACTCTTCATGCAACTAAATATCACCATTATTCATCTTGTACTTCCTCCAAAGTACCTTCTTTTTCCAGATTTCATGTTTAAGCTCCACATTCATCCAGCATTTATTTCCTTACCACTCAACTCCTCGTTCATGTTATAGCTCCAAGCTGTCTCCTAAGCTCGTCATAATCGCCAGCCTTATAATTCCACATATATTCTTTCCTCACAAACATCTGCATATGACTAGCCTCAACACAGGTGATTACTTTATGATCACTTCCACCAACTGGAGGAAAATGTGAAACCCCCTCTAACAATTACATCCTCTGATGAAATGATGAGATCTAGAACTCTTGATCCTCGCATGCCCTTCTTTATGTGCTGCCTGAGATAGTTATCTATCAAGAACTCGAGAAATTCATTTTCCTTATTCCCAGGTTCTATCTCTTCATTCTAATCTATACCACCATAATTAAAATCACCCATAATAATTACCCTTCCTTTGTTCACTAATCCAAGTTGTTTATACATTTCTTCATCACCACCTTTCACATTCCCAGGAATGTGGAAGGTGGTGATGAAGCAACATCCAACTAAATACATCTTCCTCTCCACCTCCCCGTTACACTGCCTCATAACCATTGCCACTATTTCCCCTTTCATATCTACCTTATATGGACTTAATTCCTCTGCTATCATCAGCAGCACTCCCCCTCCCTTCTTCCCCTTTCTATCCTCACAAAAAATACTGTACCCTTCCATTTCTATTCTCGTTATAATATCATCTTTACTCAACTATGTTTCATTTATTCCAATAATTTGGGGGAGAATAAACTCAATCACTGAAACCATTTCATCCCCTTTATTCCTGATAATTCTGGCATTTGTGAAAAGACACAGCAGTTCATTCTTAGGTCTATAACGAGTCCTACCCAAATCATTTGTTGGTTGTGATTTCCCCACTACACCTGACCATTCACCTTTATCACTGCTTACCACATACATCTGCTCAGTCTCAACTTCTCCACCCACATTGCAATATATTCCATCTTCATACACACATTCACTCTCTCTCTCTCTCTCTCTCTATGCCAGTATTTGGATCATGCCCCACCTCAACTCCTCAAAGATTTTGATGTCCCCCTCCCCCTAGCCCACAATGATGAGCGCTTTGAGTATATCAGTGATGAGGTGATGAATGCAACATCATTTTCTAATTGCTCCCCCCCCTAAATACTCAAACTGAAGAAGTAACTTTTAATACTATAGGGATAGGGGAGGTTCAAGGTGCAAGAGGAGAGTGTGTTCCAAATATTGAGTACCCTGGATGTCAGTAAAGCTGTGGGACTGGATGGTACTTCACCACGGGTTTTGAGAGAATGTGCTAAAGAACTGACAGCTCCGTTGACCTGGTTTTTCAATGCAAGTCTGGCTATGGGAACGGTACCCAAGGAATGGAAGGAATGGAAGATAGTTCCATTGTATAAGAGCGGTAGCAGATTGGAATTGTCAAATTATAGACCAGTTTGTGTTTCATCAGTAGTTGTTAAGATCTTGGAGAAATTAGTGAGGGACCATATACATCATTGGGCAGATGAAGGTAATGTTATCAGTGCGAGTCAACATGGATTTGTTAATGGGCACTCTTGCTTTAGTAATATGATTGCATTTTATAATAATGTGACAAGAGCGGTTGATGAGAGAAAGGCATATTCTTCCCATTTTTTGGATTTTGTGAAGGCCACATGTGGTGCCACATGATAAGTTGATATTTAAGTTGCAGCACATGAGGTTTAGATGTCAGGTTAGTCAACTGGATTCAGGATTGGCTGTCTGATAGGTATCAGAGAGTTGTGTGTGATGGGGCAGTATCAAGGAGGCAGAAGGTTTCAAGTGGAGTTCCACAGGGCTCAGTACTGGGACCTGTATTGTTTAAGCTTTATATCAATGACATTATCAATGAATTGTAAGGGGATATTCAGTTCTTTGCAGATGATGTGAAGCTGGGAAGGGTTATTAGTAATAGTGCAAATGTGGCAGCCCTGCAAGAGGATGTGAATAAACTAGAGAGATGGGCACATGAATGAGAATGTTGGTTTAATGCAGCAAATTGTAGCCTTGAAGTTTGGGAGTTTGGGATACATCAATGGGAGACTGCATAGTCAATTGGAGAAGCTGTACTCGAGGAAGTAGGGGAAGACAAGATCTGGGATTGATGATGGAAAGAAATCTGAAATTCAGGGGACATGTTGCAAAGGTAGTGAAGGTAACCCAGAGGATTGCTGCAAAGCTGAGAAGGATGCTGACCTGCAGAGATAAAAGAGTTATCGTTCCGTTGTATAAGACCCTGATCAGACCGCACTTAGACTATTGTTCTCAAATTTGGTCCCCAGGATTTCAAGGGGATAAATTAACTGGAAAGGATACAGAGGCAGATAACAAAGGTGGTTTCACGACTGTACAATGTTAGTTATGAGGACCGGCTGAGGGAATGTGGACTTGCAGAGCTTGGTAGATAGAAGAAGGAGAGGTGATATGATTGAGACTTTTAAACTGAGAGGTAGCTACAGGGTTGACACTAGGGAGCTCTTTTGCTTGGTGGAACAGCAGGAAGGATCGATGACAAGAAGCCATTCCCATTCCTGGAAGGTACGGAAGGAAGCTGTGAGCAAAAGGGTGAGGAGTGGTTTCTTTGCATAGAAGGTGGTTGAACCATGGAATGCAGGACCGTCGACAGGGTATAGCATAGAGGCAGCTGACCTCACGGCGAAGCTTAATGAGGATTCTTGTTCAGCCATTTTGCAGTAGGCACCATCACTACGTTAACAGTTTCTGTTAGCATAGCAAGTGCGGAAAGGAGTTTTTCCAAACTAAAACCGATTAAAAATTATTTGCGAACAGCAATGACCCAAGAAAGATTGGTAGATCTAGCAATTATATCGATAGAGGAAGACATACGAGGGTGGTCTGAAAATTTCTCTGCCTCGACCATAGATGGCAACACTATCGGCAAGATTTTTTTTTTTCCTCAGTTGGTACATATGTCATAAGCATCCATGTGAAATTGCAAGTCATTCTATCAAGTAGTTTGCTTTATATAGCTGTCTGATGCAAAAGTGTTGTCTGTATCCCTTGAAATGGATAAAATTGAGTATTGTGCTGTTATAAAATTCTTTGCAAAAGAAGGTTTAATGCCAAAAAGAAATTCATTTGAAGTTCATAAAAGTTAATGGCACTCTTCTCCTTTGTTTTCGACAATTAAGAAATGGGCTGCCGAGTTTAAACGTGGCTGTACCAGCCTTGAAGATGATTCACGTGAAGGACATACCAAAAGTGTAACACTAGAAATCATTGATCAAGTGCATGATATGGTATTGGATGACCGGCGAGTCAAAGTGAGTGAAATTGCTGAGACTGTAGGCATTTCGGCATTTCAAAAGAATGTGTAGAATATATTTTGCATGAAGAATTGCAAATGAAAAAGTTTTGCACAAGATGGGTTCCATGCTTGCTCACAGCAGATCAAAAATTCACTCGCATGAAAATCTCTGAACAGTGCTTGGAGCATTTTAACAAGAATAAAACTGATTTTGTGCATCAATTTATTACTATGGATGAGCCTTGGATTCACCATTGCACACCAGAATCCAAACAGCGGACTGAAGCTGGTTGTTCAACGCCAAAGAAGACAAAGTTGGTTCTATCGTCAGGAAAGGTCATCGCTTTGGTGTTTTTGGGATTCTAAAGGAATTTTTTTATTAATTATCTTGAAAAGGGGTAAAACAATAACTGGGGAATATTATTCCGATCTTTTAACCATGCTAGACAAAAAAATTCACGAGAAAAGACCTGGTTTGCAGAAGACAAAAATCATCTTTCATCAGAACAATGCACCTGCCCACAAAGGTGTTTTGGCAATGGGAAAATTAAGGGATCTGCTCTATGAATTGTTGGAACATCCACCCTAGAAGAGAGAGAACAGACTTCTATCTCTTCCCAAAACTAAAACCCTTCCTTGCTGGTCAGTGTGTTTCTTCGAATCAAGAGGTGATTGCAGCTGTAGAGGGGTATTCTGCAGATCTTACTGTGAACCACTACAGGGACGGGATAATGGCACTGGAATATTAGTCCTAAGGGAGATTATGTTGAAAAATAAAAATAATTTTGAAATTAAAAATTCGTTTTTCATTGTTAGGCCAAGAACTTTTCAGACCACTCTTGTAGCTTATAATTTAAATTTAGAAGAGCTTATAAACAGTTTTATTGTGTGATAGCCTCATAGAGCAAACATTAATTAATATTATTATGTAAACGTATTGCATTAATAAATTTAGTTTAATCCTTTATCCAAGTGTGAGCAAACAAAGTTTGCGCCTGAAAGTATCTTCAGGACTGGGGAAAGTTAGTACAACACCGGGCAACTCATTGCAAAGATGGAACAAGCTAGCATCACTCCTATCTCAGTATCTCCCATAATGCAAAACACATCTCCTTGCAGATATGTATAATGTTATGCATTAAGGGAAGGGCCACTACCCAGACTAGTTTCGACCTTTATTGAGGTCTCTTCAGTGGGAGCCAGGCCCAAGTCAAGATACCAGGCAAAAGCATTAGCAAGGTCATCTCTACCTATGCGACGAGTTGCCCGGTGTTGTACTACCTTACCCCAGTCCTGAAGATTGGCAAAAGGATTAAACTAAATTTATTATAGTCTAACCAAGTGAAAAATAAACTTTCAAGATCTTTCTCTAAATCCAGAGTAAATTAATAAAAAGGTGGCACACCGTTTGGCTACTCCTCTAGGTAGAGATGACCTGGCATCCCGCGATGAGTCTTCGGACTCCTTGGAGGTGTCACGAATAATAATAATAATTATTTTATTTCGAAAACAAAAGATTTTTATGTTATGTTGGTTAGACATCAAGAAAATTAATAATTATCAATAAGAGATTTATTTATATATTTGTTCTTGTTCTGGTTGGGAGACATTGGGGTTGGGGTCTTTTTATTAATTTCTTTAATAAATAATTTTAATATTCTAGAAATTTCTTAATTATTAAACAATTACCAGAATGTAAAAAATATTAAATAAATATCACTGAGAAATCAATCAGTGGTTAATATCTCTACATGTTAATTTTCAAAAAATACCTAAAATATAAGCATATTTATTATTCAAAACATCTGAAAAATCAAATTCTGTAATAAAAAAAAAATAGTCAGTCTTGGGCAATTCACCTTAAAAATAATAGTCAGTTAAGGGGTTAAAAAATAAATTTAAGGGAAAATTTCAGAAATTATTATTTATTTTTGTGGACAACTTTTAACGCTCTTCTTATTTTAAAGTGTAACCAAGTGTGTTAACTCCCAGATGTTGGAAAAAAAGCCAAAGAAGTTATCTGGTGTACAAAACAGGAAAAGATAATTGCAACGAGTACAACTGGAACATAAATTGGCTGGATCGCTGAATAAATTTTTAACTTCAGGACCACATAAAAAACGAAGAACAGAAAGTTCTGATGAAGCAAGTACTCCGTGTAGCTCTACTACAGAAAAAGAGAGGACACAAGATAACTATGAAGAAACAAATGTTACATGCTGTTATATCTTGGTGGCGTGGTCTTATTGGCGTCTTATCTCTTATTTGTCCTATCTTAAACTTTATCTTTTGTTATCATTAAATTTTTTGTACTTTACTTATTATCAGTTAATTCGTTTGCCGACAAATTTATATTATTTAATGACTGCGCCAGCCGGCAACTAAATTCTGATACACTAACCAAGATTACTTAGAAAGAAAATGCAGGGTTCATGAAGTATGCAGTCGTGGTCCCGTTTCTTATATTACTAGTGGGTTCGCCCTTTTATGCACGGTTCGTAATTTTCCAAGCGGTAATTCAATCCACAGAAAGTATGACAAACTCATTTGATTACACATAAAGAAATACGTTTATTTAGCACAAAACATAATGATACAAGTTAGTTAATCCTTAAATTAAAAGAGTCTGGGTTCCCTCCCTTTTCTTAATTTAACACATCCAAAATTTCTACACTGTAATCCTCTATACTGACACAAATTCCCTCACTTATGTATATATAACTATCCTCAGACTCTGACAACATATACTAAATAATCAATCTACTATCACACATGCTAATTACATATATATACACGTCAATTCAGTAACTCTGACATAGATTTCTTAAGGCAATACTCCTTCTTATATCTTAGACTTAATCCTCCCCCAAAATTTTAGTTAACATTCAATTAGGTTTTAACATTATTATTCTTTAGACACAAACAGTTCGTAGCCTCGGTCTCCTACTTGGCTCAAGTCTAAAATGCCTTTTCCTTAGATATAGACAAAATGTCCAAACTGCAGACAGTTCTTGTAACACTTCACGGAAATGGGCTGTGTTCTTAAAGACCAGTTCTCCTTACTCCGATATTAATATGAAAAGATTTCTGCTTACCGTTCTTGCTTTATCTGGGTATTCGGATCTCTTTACTGCACTTTCTTTAATGGCGGCTTCACTATTCCTTTGTTCCACATGAAACGAAACACTCTTACACTGAATTATACACTGACGTTAACTCATCAGTGGCCCTTTCTTCTTAGGAATCTGGATGCACTATAGCTGTAGCTTTGATCCATGTAGCACACATAGCAAGGGGAGATTCTTGCTACGCATGACGGCAAGCTTTTCACAGCTATACAGCCTTCTGCACAGGAAACCAGGTACCGACGAAACGAGAAGAAAAAGAGAACGATTCAAATCCCCACCGAAACCCATATACTCCAAAACAGCGCCTCACTTGGTGGTGTCTTCATACGTACGGCGGCTGCCGATTGGATACCGTGGCCGCGAACTATCTTTGACATGGCCTAAAACTATTATTAGCTTGTACACACCTTTTTAGAATTTATACATGATTTTCTACCTTAATAGATTTAACAAACCTTCTCTATTTAGTTTATGGGATACTTTAACATTGCTTAGAATTTACTAATCTGGATATACACATGTTCTTGGGTCATTAATGAGCACATTTTCTGTTTGGAGGCATAAGTATGTCCTTATCCATTCCTTCTGAGCTAACTCTATGTTGGGTCGGAAAAGGAGATGACTCATCACATTTTCCGACACAACAATGCGAAAATGAAATTGGCCTGACTGGACTGTCTACAGAAGTTGCAGCAGAAGAAATATTGGACTCTGATTCAGCAAAACAGAAATATTTTACTTCAAATTTTAATGTTAATTATTATTATTATTATTACGGGTGACTGCAAGGAGTCCTTAGACTAATCGAGGGAAGCCCTAAACATCATGTCCACACAACTATATGACATTCTCACAGTATCTATCATACCTTGCCTTGAACTCGCTCACTGTCATAGCGCCCACAACAGACTCTGGCAGCTTATTCCACTCATTTACCACTCTAAAAGTAAAGAACCCAGCTCTAACACCCTTACTAACCACACTCTTGTCCATCTCCCATAGGTGTCCCTTAGTTCTCCCACCACCAGTCCTGATCTCAAAAATATCCTCTGAATTAATCGTATAGAAACCCTTTAGCAATTTGAATGTCTCAATCTTATCTCCCCTTTTCCGCCTATCAACTAATTTCTGCAACCCACAAATTTTCAACCTGTTCTCATAAGGTTCATTCCATAGACCTGCTATCATCTTGATCACTCGTCTCTGGATCCTCTCCACCTTTTCCCCATCAAGAAGAAACCCTGGCGTCCATATCTGGGTATACAATAGTCTAGATGGGGTCTTATCAAGGCTCGATACGGAGGAACAATAACCTGTTTGTCTCTGCTTGTTAAAGTATTTTTCAGCAACCAAGTGATTTGATGAGCTGATTTAGCCACTTTTGCAATGTGCCCCCTAAACTTCAACTCCCTATCCCCCAACACTCCCAAGTCCCTGGCGTCATCAATCTCCTGGAGTGTAGTTCCACCGATGTGGTATACTGCTGCTAATCTTTTCACCCCAAAATGCATAATCTTACATTTTGTCACGTTAAATTGACATTCATTTTCCTTAGCCCAGAACTCCAATCTATCCAAGTCTTCCTGCAAGATTTTGACATCTTCTGCATTCACTATTGCCCTAACTTTGCATCATCAGTGAATAAATGAACTGTTCCTCTTAGATCCTTCCCTATATCGTTAATGAACAAATTAAACAGCAGTAGTCCAAGAACCTTGCGTCACACCACTGGGCACAGGCTGTCTTTTGGACTCTACTCCTGAATAAACTACTCTCTTATATATCGCCATCAACCACCCACCTATCCATCTCACTAACCCTATATCCATTCCCATATGTTGTAGTTTACTGATTAGAATTCCACGTGGTATCCTGTCAAATGCCTTAGCCAGGTCCAGCAGTATCACTGTAAACCCATTACCCTTATCCAGTTCAGCTGTCACTGTGTTATAAAACTTGAGCAAGTTACTGAGGCATGATCTACCCTTTACAAAGCCATGCTTTGTAAAGGGTAGACCCCCTGTAATCTCATTTTCATCAATCCATTCCTGTATTTTTCCATTGACTACTTTCTCCAAGACCTTGACGACTCCTAATATGCTGATAGGTTGGTAATTTGCAACAGTAGTCTTGGATCCTCCTTTATGCAGTGGAACTATTTTCCCCTCTTTCCACACCTTCGGGACTAAACCAGACACGAGACTCAGATTAAACAACATGGTCAACGGCACTGATAATTCTTTAGCCGCTTCACGTAAGACCCATGCTGGTATACTATCCAATCCTACAGATGTATTCACATTAAGGTTCTGTAATAGACTATTCACCTCCACTTCATTCATCACAATTCCCGTATAACTAATGGTTCCTTCATTTTTTCAATGTCACCACCTGGATGATATACTCTTGCAAAATGCTCGCTCAGTAATTCCACTATATCGACTGATTCAGTGACCTCTTTACCATCGTCGTTCCTTAAAATCATTCTGCTGTGTACAGTTTTTTTTTTTTTTTGCTTGCTTGCAGCATATTGAAAGAACTGTTTGGGATTCTCTTTAGCTTGCATAGCTAGTTTCCTTTCATAATCTGCTTTTGCTTTTTTTACCACACTCGTTACCCTTCTGGCCTGCGCTTTATACCGTTCGTGTGCCTGCAGGTCACCTTTCTCTTTAAATTCCCTCCACAGTTGTTTCTTTTTTTTTGCAGCTCAAGCTTAATGGTGGTATTCATCCATTTAACCCCTACTTGTTTTACTGTTCGGACCCTAAATATACAATCAGCCATAACCTCCTGTAAATGCTTCTTGACAACTTCCCATGCTCTATCAGCATCCAGCCCTTGCAGTTTTACATGCCATGGCATTGATCCAAGCAATCTCCTAAGCTTGTCATACTTGCCAGCACGGTAATTCCACATATATCCTGTCTTAATCGAAAATTCCACACCTTTAGCCACCTCCCAGGTCAAGACCTTATGATGACTCTCACCAATAGGTTGCAACATGGCCATATTTATTACAGTCAAATTCTCAGATGCTATTACCAGGTCAAGCACTCTCAAACCCCTAGTATTTTCAATTACATGTTGTCTCAGATAGTTATCCCTTAATAATTGAATAAAATCCATTTCCTTCCTCACATGTGTCCTCTCCTCCTTCCAATCAATGTTACCATAGTTGAAATCCCGCATAATAATTACCCTCCTTCCACTCATTTCATTAATTTGTTTATGCATACTATCTCCATCATCTATTCCATCACCTGGTCTATAGCTGCACCCAACTATATATTTTGTTCTGCCAGTCTCAATCTCACACCAAATAGCCTCAAATGAGCTCTTTTCACTATCCTGCAATACAACTTCAATTCTCCTTGGCTACAGTTCATCAGCTATCGTCAATAATACTCCTCCCCCCATTTTATTCTCTCTGTTCCTCCTAAACACACTAGAACCTACGCATTCTATCCCACTAACTATATCATCTTCTGTCAGCCATGTTTCACTAATGCCAATAACCTGTGGCCAGGAAGAGCCAATCAAGGCCAAAAATTCTTCCTTCTTGTTCTGAATACTCCTGGCATTAGTATACACGAAATGCAGAGGTCCCTTTGTCTTGATGTGTTATTCTAACTATCCCATTCCGATTTCTTGTACTTTGTGCTGGCTTGGGTACATTATATACATTCTTACACTCGACTGTCTCACTGATGTCTGCATATCCACTCCCCCCTCCCCTCTTTGGTAGTTCTAGTTTCCCTGGTTCTGCACATCCATTTTCACTTCATTCAGCAACACTTTTTCCAGTCTCCACACACCAAATCCATTCAAATGCAGGCCATCCATCGTGTATAAATCCTTTCGCCCATCAAACTCATTCCACACCACACCATCTGCATAACCTGCACATAAAGTTATTTGCGATTATGGGCCTCCTTCTAAACTCCTCTCTGTCGTACTGCGGCAATAGACTCACCATCCTAACTCAATCACTCTTTTCTTTCGCTACCTTTAACAATACTTTCAAGTCCTCTCTCATAAAAAATTTATCTCATTTCAATTCATTCGTACCCACCACAACTATCAATTCTTTCACCCTCTGTTTTTGCGCTCTAATACTCTCACTTACATCCTTAAATTTCGCACCCAGTAATTACGATTTAGTTAAATTTCCATCTATCACTTCTCTTAATAACGAGTCACCATACAACACTCTTTCCTTCATTTCAAAAACTCTCCCACTCTTAGGCTTATTTTTCCTTTCAAGCACTTGTTTATTTCCGTTAGCTGAGGCACTCTGGAGAGTTTTGCAGGTGCTCCAACCCTCGCTGCGCACTGTGTATCACTGCATGCAACCTAGCGATCTCACTCCCTACAAATAATTCCTCATTTTTTTTTTTTTAATCATTTAAACCATTTTCTCTCTCTCTGTAATGATCCAGGTACTTGGCTGAATCATATAACTACCAAAGTTAGAGATTGTTTAGTTGAGCATTGCATACGTCAAGTAGTTAATAAAGAATTTCCCAAATATGAATTCATACTATTATCGAACCTTAGCAAATGGAGAAAAACTTTTACGAAGTTATTTAGTTTATTCAGAATCGCGAAATTCGGTTTTCTGTTATTATTGCAAAATATTTGGTAGTCAAAATTTCCAACTTACTAACGAATACGCTTGTAACGATTGGCAACATTTGAGTCATATGCTAAAAATACACGAGACAAGTTCCGCGCACATTAAAAACTGTTCAAAATACAGCGAACTTAAGATGTCGTTGATTTAAGAAATGCATTATTGATTGCACACAACAAAGATTATATGAAACTGAGAAAATATTGGCAATCTGTTATAGAACGGTTAATCTACATAATACAATATGTATCAAGACAGTGTATAGCTTTTAGAGGTTCTTGACAAAAACCTTTTGAAAATGATAACAGCAATTTTTTAAAGTTAGTAGAAACTGTCGCTAAATTTGATTCAATAATGACAGAACACTTGCATCGCATCCATACATCACAAAAAAGGAACATTGCTCATTATTTAGGTGATAAAATACAAAATGAAATCATCCGTATAATTTCTGAAGCTATAAAACAAAAAAATTTAGAAATGGTTAAAGAGACGAAATATTATTCATTAATTCTTGACACTATTCTGGATATAAGCCACACAGAACAATTATCTATTGTTATTAGATTTGTTAATCAAAATAAAGATACAAATATAGCAGAAATTCATGAACATTTTTTGGGTTTTCAATCTGTAGAAGATACCACTGGGCAAGGACTATTTCAATTTATAAAAAATTATTTAAAATTATTGAATATTAACATTTCAGATTTACACGGCCAAGCTTATGATAATGGTTCAAAAATGTGAGGCAAACATAATGGACTGCAGAAAAAAATCCTTGAAATAAATTCAAGTGCTTTTTTTTTATTCCATGTGCTGCTCATTCATTAAATTTGGTAGTTAATGATGCAGCTAAGATATCTTGTGAAACTAAATTTTTTTGGGGTAATACAGGAATTATATAATTATTTTTCAGTATCTGTGAAGTGTTGGGCTATGTTAAAAAAACATTTGTGTTTTAAATTTGAAACCACTTTCTGCTACTAGGTGGGAAAGTAGAGTAGAAGCAATAAAGCCACTTAAAAATAATATCAAGGAAAGTTACCAGGCTCTTTTTGATATTACGGTAGATAAAACTAAAGATATCGATTCTGGAGTTCAGGCAGACAACTTAATTTCAAAGATTTATTCATTTAAATTTATTTGCTCTGTTCATGTATGGTACAAAATCTTAAGTCTCGTAAATGTTGCAAGCAAAATAATGCAGAATCTGACATCTGATATAGGAAAAATTACAGAAAATCTTGATTATGTTATACAAGAATTAAATACTCGCCAAACAGACCAATATTTTGAAAATATTATTAGAACTGCAAAAGAAGTAGCAAACGATCTTAATATTGATCCTTTTTTTCCAGACATTCGTAAAAAGAACAAAAACAACAATGTTTGGTTGCGAAGTATCAGATGAGACAACGCATGATCCTAAACAAAATTTTAAAATAAATTTTTTCTTTGCGATGTTAGACACGACAATAACTTCAGTCACAGAAAGATTCATACTCTTAAAACAACATACAAGGACTTTAAAGTTATAAGAGACATTAGCAAATTAAAAGATTGGAGCACTGAAGATTTAATGAAACATTTTGCACTTAAAAGTGAGCGACAATCAAGATTCCGACAATCGCGATATTGATGGTATGACTGTATTTGAGGAATTAAAAACTTTGCAATGTTTTATTAAAAAAAAGAGTCGGCTCCTCAGGATGTTTTAAATTATATATACGAAAATAAATTAACCGACACATTTCCGAATACTGCGATTGTGATGCGTATTTATTTAACATTATCAATATCCGTAGCATCAGAGGAAAGAAGTTTTTCAAAACTGAAACTAATAAAAAATTATTTGCAGTCAACAATGTCTGGAGCGCATCTAAAGGATTTATCAATTATATCAATTGAAAATAATATTATGGATTCATTAGACATTAAAGATATTATTAAAAATTTTGTGGCAGCCAAAGCAAGATGGATAAATATGTAAAATAAATCTACATTTATACTAATTGTTATATAGTTAAAAGCATATATCCAAATTATCTTTATGTAATATTTCTTTTTATATTAAAACAAATGTAATTTTTGTTTATATACAGGGTGTTCGGGATAAATTTGACAGTTTCGTAAGGAAAAAGAAAATCTTCTTTGTATCTATTAAATTTAATGAATTGACAAAAAAACATTACAGGCAGAGTTAATTACAATACTATCAACAAGATTTACTCAAAATAACCACCATTAGCATCGATCACAGCTTCAATTCTGCTTCGGAACCTCGAACAAGCTGATGCTACAGTCTCCCTGGGAAGGGCCGCAAAAACTGTTTTAATTTTATCCATTAACTGGGCTTTTGTATTACTGGAAGTGCGATTGGTGTCTTTTTCAACTGCGCCCCATACAAAATAATCCATGGGGTTAAGGTCTGGGGAGTTTGGAGGCCAAACATTTGGACTGGTGAAGTCGTAGAAATTTTCAGACAACCATTTTTGACTTTTCCCAGAGGTGTGGCAAGGGGCCGAATCCTGCTGCCATACATACGGCCTACCATTGGCTACCCTTGTTATCCAGGGCTTGACTACAGTTAGCAACTCCACGAACAAAGCCCGAATTCCAATGTCAGGGTTCTTCAACACCTGTTCCTGCAGATTTGCGAGGAATTCTGCTGTACGAACGCAATCAGATCGTCTGCTAGGGATCTTTCTTCTTGCTACATCCTCGTAGTCACCATTGCAAGTCTCTAGTTCATGCCTGATTGTTTTTACTGTATTCAGGGAGCATTGGGCAGCAGTCGTAATATCCTTATTTTGATGGCGGGCACGAATCATCATGATACAAGTTATTCTCTTCCATGATTCAGGTGGGTTCCAGCTATCCATCCTTTCTGACATCTTGTATATGAATGAAGAAGGGTCCAAACTTTTAAATGAAGAGAAGTGTGTGTTAATACATGTAACTTACGGAAAAATATAATTAATTATAAATATGTCAAATTTATCCTGAACACCCTGTATATACATATATATATATATATTCTCGTATTCATATATTAAGGAATAAACATTTTTGAAAATTTTTATTATTAAAAATTCCTTATTAATGAATTTCAGTGATTACAATGTTCTACTACTGTTAAATAAAATTTATTTTTATGTATGCGTATAAACTGTTTTGTATTTTTAAAAAAGTAAAATTTTTTGCAAAAATTTTTCATGGAAACTTATTTTATGAGGGCGCTGAAAAAAATTTTGCACAAGGGTGCCTCCTACCCACGGCGCAGCCCTGCTTGGAGTGCAGATTTTTGGTTATGGAATGTAGTTTGCCTGTCTTCATCATTTTCCTTGAATTCCTGCAAATGAATATGGTCAACTGTGCAGGAGTTCTGAGATAACCAAGTCATTCTTATCTCTCAATAAGCTTACCATCTGGATGTTAAGTAGGTGGAAGTACAGAAACTGCACCTTATAGTTTTAGTTGCTTCATCTTTAATTCAAAACAGCTCATCCCAACTCATTCATTTTCTTAAGTACTGTAGCAGTAATATCACTTCCTTCAAGTTACCCACTTAAAACTTGTTGGGGAGGGGGAGAGTGAGCACAACTAGTTAGAATACTGTGCTGAGTGTGTATAGCATTATAACTTACTATAAAAAGCATGTCAAATCTGATACCTTACAGGTTGAGAAATGTAAATCTGGCATTCACTTTTGAAAAGCAGGGAGTGTCTGCAACTAAAAAAGAACAAAAAACATCCAGGGAAGAAAGTTTTATTTATTTATTTATTTTAATGACCCTGTGTAGCTCAGTGGAAGTAGAGTTTGCACTTCTCTGCACCAGGCTACCTGAAAAATGGCCTAAGTTCCATTCCAGTCATTCCAAGTAGAGCAGCGGTCTTCAACCTTTCAGACAGTGTGGGCCACATTAAAAATTTCAATGAAGCCTGCATGCCACTAAGCTATACTGTGGTATTTAGAATTGTACGATGTTTTCCTGATTCACAAGGAATGCTGTGCATTTAATACTTTACATAAAATCCTATAAAAATAAACAAACTTAGCTTTAAGAGCATAGGTAGGAGTCGGGTTCATGATAAGTAAATACAATCAATACTTGAAAATAGATAATTTAATGAAGAAAACATTCATTTTTTACAATGTCGACGGGCAACTTGGCAATATTTTTCCTTGACTAGCTTGTCTATGTTGCATCAATGTTAGATGTCGCTATGTGCAGAGTATTCTTGAAATGTTGGTCCATAATCTGAGTTCTTGTCTTGGACTTTGCATGCTTCATTCTGGAGAAGAACTGCTCATATAAGTATGTGCTTCCTAACAAAGCACACATCTTCAAAGCATGCCGGCAAAGATTAGGGAATGCATCTTCAGAAATGTAGTCTTTGTAAAATGTAAGCAAGTGCACATTGAATAATTTTTCTCTCAAAGAAAAGTTGTTTTGGAGTTCAAGCAACTCAAATGGAGCTGCTTGAACTCCATCTGAGCCTGGCATTTCGGCAGCATTGACACTGAATGGCATTGAAAATAAATCTAAAGAAGACTGTTGGTTATGAAAATCACTAAATCTCTCTTCGAACTCACTTCACAACATGGCTAATTTTGTTGCGTATTCATCAAGAGACAAACAGTTGGACTCAGTGAGAAGCTGAACTCATTTTCAGCTTCTTTTTTTTTGCGAGTTGTGCCTTACAAAGTTTGAGCTGGGCCACAAAAGCTTCGATGTGATCAAACAGAGTGTGCACCAGTTGAACTTTGGATTGTATCCGCGTATTTAGGTCATTCATATGCAACAAGATGTCGGTCACAAAGGCAAAGACTGTCATCCACTTCAGATTGTTAAATTCCAGAATCAGATTCCCCGTGGTTTGCATGAACTGCCGTATTTCACTCCTTAAGTCAAAGACTTTTAAGAACCTTTCCTCTGCTCAACCAACGCACATCACTATAATAAACCACATTGCCGTGATCCGCTTCGCATAATTAGGTCAAAAACTCTTGGAATTGATGATGATTCAATTCTCTTGCCCTAATAATGTTCATGACAGTCGCAATAACTTTCATGACATTCTCAAATCCAATAGTTTTCATGCACAAATTCTCCTGGTGGATTAAACAGTGGCAATGGACGAAATCTTTTCCTTCTAGTTCCGGTTCTTTCTGTTGCAGCGCAACAAACCCTTTGTTCTTTCCCACCATAGCAGAGGCACCATCAGTTATCTCACCCTCGAGGTTGGTTAAACTGAGGTCAGAAAGCTGGAGCATTTTCTTGGCAGCTTCAAGAATATCAGTGCCTTTCATAGTTCCCTTCATAGGTATGAGCACTAGCAGTCTTTCTGTCACATTGAATTGTTGATCATTGCCACAAACAAAGATAGCCAGATTCCTTCACATCTTTGCTCTCAACTAAAGCAAGTGAATATGAAGTAAATTCGCCCTACCGTATTTTTTAAAGTTCCTTCAATATCATTGGCAAGTTCTTCGACACATCGTGCTACAGTTACTCCAGACAAACTCGCTTTTTTTAAACACTTCCTTATTATTTGGGCACAGAATTTCCCCAGCAGCGATGAGACACTCTTTCACAAACTCGCCGTCCAAGAAGGCTTTTGATTTTTTAGCCATTTTTTCAGCTATTACATAACTTACTTTGACGCACGCTTCACTCTCTTCCCTCTGCCTTTCAAATGTATCCTGATGGCATTTTAAATCAATTTGGAAATGGTCACTTTGTCCACACGAAGCTGCCCTTGAAAGTGATCGAAATTGGATGGATGCTTTGTCTCATAGTGTCGATTTTATTGTATTCTTTTGATACTGACACTGACTCACGACAAAATAAACACACTGGCTTATCATTGATCAGCACATAAAAGTGCAAATTGGTCCACTTTTCATTAAAAACACGACAAGAATCACTTGATTTACACGTTTTATTCGTAGCTGTTATAGTGATGGAAGGTGAACCCAAAAAATGATCCAAAGTGGCCATGTAATGGTTATTATCATCCCCTGAATATGTCTCGCACTAATGAAAAAAGTCTGGCAATATAAAACCACAATAGGCTATGGCTGACCCGACGAACCTGCGTGCGCTTATACATGATTATAACACTGTTCACAACTGACTGACTGACTGTGGATGAGATCCTTTTGTATTTATATGAAAATAACGAAGTATCGAGAACCTTCGAGATGTATTTGGAAGGCACTAGACAGTGCACTCGAACAAACTACTGCTTCAACCATCCACCTGCAATGCCAGTACTAGTATTTAAGTACCGCTTGGTGCTGGTAGATGGCTGAAGAAGCATGTCTATTTAATATTTATTGTTATATGATTTTATGTAAAGTATCAAATGTACAGCATTCCTTGTGAATCTGGAAAGTATCTTACAATTCTAAATACCGCAGTATAGCTTAGTGGCCTGTGGGCTTCACTGAAATTATTTTTTATTTAATCGCGTTTTAATGTTAAGTAATTATTTTTTCAAAATGGCCGGCAGGCCACAGCAAAGAGCTTCGCAGGCCATACGTTAAAGACCCCTGAAGTAGAGGAACTTTTTCTAAGCATTTCTTTGACTGGTTCCTGAAATTCTGCTGCCCATGCCAGAGGCATGGGCAGCAGAATTTTTTTTTTTTTTTTTTCTCCTGTAAACAGGTTTTTCATCCCGTGAACTCAAGAAAATAGACCAGCGAATCCACGCTGTTTCAGACTTTAAACAGATTGTGTTAGAGACGACGAGATGGCGGCATTGGCCGTCTCTTCACTGGATGAGGCATAAAATTGGTGATAGTCTTGGACCAGCTGTCTTTGAATGGCTACCAGTAGAGATTGAACTGTTCACTCAGTCTCCAAAAGTTAGGGCTGAAATAGCCTCGTCTACTTCCTATAAGGGAATAAAAAGCATTAGCTGAATTTTTGATCATTTTATTATTTTATTTTTTTCCTGAATGACTGTGCCCTGCAAAAATTCAAATATAAAAATCATTGAGAGCGCTCTTAATTATGAATTAAAAATTAACTATAATTTGATATAAATAAACTAAAAAGTCACTAAACTTTTGAACATAAGTTTCTTTATCTATATTTGGCTATAAAATATGGCTGGATCTGTGATATACTCCATTTTAGTATCTGAATAAAAAAAAAAAATATTTAACCTGAAGATTGGGGTTAACCTAATAATATTTTAGTATCTGAATAAAAAAAAAATTATTTAATCTGAAGATTGAGGTTAACCTAATAATATAAAATATAAATTTAGTCAGTGAAATGTCGGATATTAAACTATTATTTACTTGACTAACATACAGAATTAAGTCTTTAATTTATTAATACTAATGGTCAAGAAAAAGGTCATAATATAAAATATAATTTTAATTGTCTATTACTGGGGGAAAATGTTGGTTATCACTTTTGACCACAAAAATTATACCAACTGCTGAGAGATACTAAATATTACCCATGCTGCTTTCCTTTATTACAGATTGAAGGTGATGTTGTACAGTATCAACCATTTACTGCTAATGCATCTTTTACAAATCCGCTTCCAAAATTGCTAAAGAATGGCATTTTTACATTTGAAGGACCTGGCTTAGGGAAACAGGTTGCAGTTAAAGTTAAAAGGTTAGTTAAAAAAACAATATGTAGAGATTTATTCCAAATGAGAGTTAAATGCTGTTGAAATGCTTCAGTGGAGGAAATTATATGTGTGACTAATTAGTTTAAATATTATTGCTATGCAATATCTTATTTCTTATTACATATTCTATAAAGTTCTTGTTAATTATTTTTAATATAAAATTAAATAATTTTATCTTTATCTTAAACTGTGCTGCACGGAAAAAATTCCAAATGCTAAATTTTTTAAAGATTGCATTTAAATATTGGATGCTTCTTTTGTCAGTAATTTTTCAGAGTATTATACGGGAGCCTCATTATGAGAAACTACATACTATTTCACACAAATTCTGTGTAAGAATTTGTGTAAATTTATAAGGCAGTTTTTTGACTGAAGGTGAATTAGCTGAGTCTTATTCAGAGGTGGTAAGGTTATCTCTCCCAGAAACTTGGGTCTCCTGGAAAACAGGCAAAACAGCCAGAACAACACATGCATTGCTTAATTGCTTTGATGCTTAATTAATGTGTTGCAATTCCAAAACATTGAAACAAATAATTCACATCATATTTTTCCTTAAATTCATTCTGAGAGAGCAGCCACCACTCCCCTTAGGCAATCCATTCACACTGGCTAAGCAAAAACTGTCTTGGTGATCTGCTTCTGAATTATTTGTACACATCCCCATGAAACTATATATAGATATTATATCTCCATATGTAGTTAAACTAAGCAGGCTTTATAAAAAAAAGAACAAACAATAACTTCCTCATCCCCACTTGTTGTTTTTTTTCAAGATCCCTTAGTCTTTTGTGTTACTTTTACAACTTCTGCAGTATGACAACTGAAATTCAACTCCCTTGACTGTCACTCTCAGATCAGCAGCTATGTTATTTTTTTGTGATGCAGTTCCATATATGCAATGTTCAACTTGTAATTTCTTTTAATTGAAATACATAATATTATAGTTTACAACATTAAACTAGTATCCAGGATTTCAGTGCTTGTCTCATTTGCTGTTAACTTTCCCAGCATCATAAAACATTATTGAATATTTCCCTTTCAAGCCATTGCCAATATTATTAGCATGCAAAATAAACAGTAGTTATAATGAAGGGGATACAAATCCGTTGATGTTTATCTGCCAGTAAGCGAAACTCTAAGAACTAGGACTAAGATCTATGAGTTTCATACTGAAAAACTATCAGCAAATCCAAGTGTTGTAAGTAACCACTTGGTAGTACAACACCAAGGCAACTCATATCAAAGGTGGAGCAAGCTCCCTCACTAGCCTTGATATTTTCTCATAATGTAAAAACACAGCCCCTAGGGGATGTAATACTGTAATTGTATTATGAGTAGAGGTCACTACCCAGACCGGTTTCAACTTTTTTTTTTTTGAGGTCTCATCAGTGAGTAGGTAGACCTGGAAGATAATAAGGTTTAAGTGAAAAGAACTTAGGATTTGTATCCCCTTCACTATACGAATGCCATAAAGGTGTGCCTATATATTATAACATAGAATAAAAGCCAAAAGGCTATTTTTCTGGCAACCTTAATAATAATGAAGGGGGTACAAATCCTTTGATGTTTATCTGCTAGTAAGCGAAACTCTAAGAACTAGGACTAAGATCTATGAGTTTCATACCGAAAAACTATCGGCAAATCCAAGTGTAAGTAACCACCAACTCGTATCAAAGGTGGAGCAAGCTCCCTCACTATTCTTGATATTTTTAAGTTCTTTTCACTTAAACCTCGTTATCTTTCAGGTCTACCTACTCACTGATGAGACCTCAAAAAAAAGGTTGAAACCGGTCTGGGTAGTGACCTCTACTCATAATGTAATTACAGTATTACATCCCCCAGGGGCTGTGTTTTTACATTATGAGAAAATATCAAGGCTAGTGAGGGAGCTTGCTCCACTTTTGATATGAGTTGCCTTGGTGTTATGCTACCAAGTGGTTACTTACACTTGGATTTGCCGATAGCTTTTCGGTATGAAACTCATAGATTTTAGTCCTAGTTCTTAGAGTTTCGCTTACTGGCAGATAAACATCAAAGGATTTGTATCCCCTTCATTGTTATTAAGGTTGCCAGAAAAATAGCCTTTTGGCTTTTATTCTATGTTATAAACAGTAGCTGTTCAAGTGCAGAGCCATGTCACACACTGCTAGTAATTTAGCCGGCCTGGTTGGCCGAGTGGTTAGTGTACTTGCTTTCTAGCCAAAAGGCTGCAGCTTCGAATCCCACCATGGGCATGGATGTCTGTGAAAATATTAGTAGTGGTGATGGGCAGGAGATAGCGTTGGTGTAGTTGCAGTTAGTTGTAGTTGGTGGAGAGAGAGAACTGTAGAGTAGGTGCCCTCCCTTGATGAGTCCTTGGACTCTCTGGAGGTGTCAAGTAATAATAATAATAATTTTTTTGGCCTTTGCTCCACCAATGGTGCACCCAGGGAGGAAGCCAAGGGGCCTTGGCCCCCCCAAAAAGAAAAAAAGACTAAAAATTTTCCAAAAATCTTTTCCTGATTAAAATTATTTTTTTAAAAATTTATGTTGTTGTTGTGTTTTCTATTTCTATACTACTTATGAATTAGCAGTCACATAAGGTGGGAATATCCTCTGGCTCTCGGGAATTACGGCTGTCGTGAATGCAAGGCGAACGAAGAAGTGCTCGGGCGATATTTTGTTTGCCCGATCCGGGCAAGCGATCATGAGTATCATGTATTGGCGATCACTGCAAATGCTCGGTCATAGGTCATATGCAATGCGTAGTATGTATTCTCAAATCTACTCAACTCTCCCCCCCGACCCAGGATTAAATCCTGAGTGTGCCACTGTCATCCGCCATCCTCTTATTATCTTAATAACAGTGATTATAGACTTTTTTAACGTTCTCTTCCAGGTAATAATGTTCTTGATATTTATTATCATCATTAATATCACAAGAGTTCCTTACTCATCAAAACCATGCCAATAAACTTATTATATAAAAAATTGTGGATACAGCTACCATGTTGGAGCAACAACTTTACAAAGGAAATTAGGCAAAATTAGACAAAAGGAAATTAGACAAAGGAAATTATAAATAAATGAAATCAAGAAATAAAACTTGTATACACATGGACCTACATCAACAGCTATTTTCTAGAGCTTACTTCACTAAGTTCTATTGTTTTGTCTGCGGAACGCTAGCAAGTATCGGCCCATAGTGTTATTTTCTTTGTATCCACTATCTTTTAGAGGAGATGAGATATTTTGTGCATGGTTTTTGGAATTGTTGGGGTTATATAGTTCTTGTCTTTCATAATCCTTTCCTTTTTCACTAAATGTAATGTGAGTTGCAGATGGACTATACGTGCTAATCCATTGCCTCAAGGTGTCTTTGTAACTCTTTTATGCCATCATTATTGTTCAGGGTGGATGATGAATTAATACCTGTCTGCTTTGAATTTTTATTTGTACTAGATTTTGGTACAATGTGACAAATGATTGTTTTCATGATCATGTTTTAAGTGAGCATTTTTTGAGTCACTAGAGCAGGCAGCTGACAAAGAAAATGGAAAAAGTGATCCTTGTTAGTGATTTAAACAGCAGAATAGGAAATGAATCCGACCACACACACACAGAGATATATTTTGAGAAAATTTGGAGAAAAGAGAAAAGATAATAATAATATTATTATTATTAACATCTGACCTCCATGGAGTCAGCGATTCATTGTGGGAGGTACACACTATTGTACACAGTGCTCATCCAACGTGCTTTAAACTGATTCAATATAAAAAAATTTAAAAAATTATTTTTTTCCTAATCATTACGTAACCAATTTATTAATAAATAAATTTACATATTAAAAAATTGCTTTATTAAAAATATTTCACCCTCACCACAAACAAACACCAATAATAAAAGTTTTGTATCTCGCAGAAATAACAAGCAGTGTCGGAATCACTTGTAACATGCAATGACAAGCGTAAACGAATATCGGTGAGTCTAGCTGCAATTGGCGTGATAATTCTCACACTGTGTTAGATCGCAGCATTTGTTTCGTGTAACGATAATTGAAAAAATATAATTCTTTTCATATTTTCAACAGTGACACTCATCATAATTTAGCCTTGTATCTATAATAAATAAATAATTATATGTTATTTTAACAAAATAAAATAAGATTTACAAAAAATAGTTCACCCTCACCATGAACATGCACCAATAATAAAAGTTTCATATCTCACAGAAATAATGTGTGCGAGCATACGATACACTGCCCAAAAGAGCAGTATCGGAATCACTTGTAACGTGCAATGAGAAGCGCAAACGAATATCGGCGAGTCTAGCTGCAATTGGCCGAATGTGATAATTCCGACACTGCATTAGATCGCAGTGCATTTGTATCGTAATCTAAAGCGTTAATCGAACCATTCCAATTATTAACTATTCAAAACATAAGCATAACTTTTAACATGCATTGTTAAAATGCATTGTTATTTATAAACACAAACAAAATTTAATTTTAAATTTTTCGTTGGGGTTGCTGCAGTGTCGCAGTGCTTATGTACGAGCGATCACTGGTCTATACCCACAACACACTCAGGCAATGCATTCCACTCACCAGCCACTCTCCATGCAAAGAACCTACTCCTCACTTCTCTGCTCACACCCTCCTTATACGGTTTCCAGCAATGGCCTCTTGTTCTATCCCCCCTCCCATTCTATGAAAAATCTCTTCCACGTCAACCTGATAACAACCCCTGATTAGTTTATGTCTCAATCATATCACCCCCCCTCCTTGTCATTCACGAGGCTTTGCAACTTATATTCTCTCAATTTGTCACACTCCACATTCCAAAGACCACTGACCACCTTTGTGAATCTTCTCTGGACCCTTTCCAACATATCCTCGTAACCATGAAAACCTGGCAATCAAATCTGTGCATAATAATTCATATGAGGCCGTATATGATTGCATCATAACCTCTTTATTTTTGCATGTCAGGGGCCTCTGCCTCATTGTCATTATCCGATGTGACTTCACAACTTGTAAAATGTGGTCCCTGAATTTCACGTCCTTGTCCACAATCACTCTTAGCTCTTTCATCTCCTCTACTTCCTGAAGCTTCCCCACGAAGTGTATGCTTTGCATCCTGTCGTTTACCAAATCTCAAAACCTTACACTTTGCAACATTGAACCGACAATTCGACTTACCTGCTCATTCATGCAATCTATTCAAGTCCTCTTGTAAGACCATAACATCTGCTTGACTCGGCATTGTTCTCCCCAGTTTTGCATCATCTGGGGAGATCATGCAAAACACAAGTTCCAAGGGAGTGGAAGGAGGGTAAAATTTGAGGCCTATAATTTGAAGCTACAGCCTTATCACCACATTTATGCAGTGGAACAATTTTACCCTCCTTCCACTTCCTTGGTACTTGTGCTACTGCAAGACTTTTATTAAACAGGCATGCTACTGCCAGTTCCCTGGAACATTCCCTTAGGATGCATGGTGATATGTCATTGAATCCTCACCTTATTGACATCAATTTTATTAAACAGGCATGCTACTGCCAATTCTCTGGAACATTCCCTTAAGGTGTGTGGTGATATTATTATTATTACTACGAACACCTCCAGGGAGTTCAAGGATCGTGGGAGGGCACACTACTCTAGTCTTCTTTGCTAATTACTTCTCATCCACTCCACTATTACTTAATTCTCCAACTATGACACTACTGCCATCAACGCCATCTGTCGCCCATCATCACCACCACAACAACATTTTTTGTCTGTAAATTGCATGTGTGTATGCGGGATGAAAAACTCGAGTTTCCAGGAGGAAAAAACCTGCTATTACCATGTGAGATCGGCTAACTCACCTTCAACTGAAAAAGCCCATATAAGGATTCCCCTCATCACGATGAGAATCAAACTGTGGTCTTTTCCACTTGAAAGGCGCAATGTTCCACTGTTCTATCAATTGCGCTACAGCGGTTCAAATGAGTCGCCATAGCAAGTGATATGTCATCGAATCCTATCACCTTATTGACATCAAGTTTGTTTATTTATTTCCTCAAATACCTCCTGCTCACTCAACAATTAAGCCATCCTCTCCTATGTCCTCTACACTTAAGTTGCTCATGATCCCATCCTGATGAGGATGAAACACCCTTATAAATTGATCACTGAATACCTCAATAATGTCTTCTGCAGCAGTTACCACTCTACTACTTTCATCCATTAACATAATCTTACCATGATCATTCTTCCTTCTACTTGCCACATATCTAAAAAACTCTCTAGGGTTTTTCTTAGCCCAATTTGCCAATTCCTGCTCATACTCTACTTTTGTTTTCCTTACTAACTGAGTCACTCTCCTGGCTTGTTCTGTATATTCTTCACATAACTGATTATTATCATTATTCATCTTGTACTTCCTCCAAAGTACTTTCTTTTTCCAGATTTCATGCCCAAGCTCCACGTTCATCCATTTTACACCTTCCTTATGCCTTTGGCCTTCAGAATACATTCACACATTGATGCTGTGATGTATTTCTTTGTCATTTCCCATGCAGCATTTATTTCTTTACTTCATTCCATGTTATAGCGCCAAGCTGTCTCCTAAGCTTGTCATAATCACTAGCCTTATAATTCCACATATATCCTTTCCTCACAAAAGTCTGCATATGACTAACAACACAGGTGATTACTTCATGATCACTTTCACCATCTGGAAGAAAGTGTGAAACTCCTCTCACAATTACATCCTCTGATGAAATGATAACAATATCTGCTGGATTTTTGCTCAGGATATGAACTAGTCATTACTAACACATGTTCCAACATAAAGTTGTGCACAAGTTCATGTGGAAAAGAGATATAAGAAAAGGCTCATTGACTATGTCATTGATGATGAAAATGTTGCAAGTTTTTATTATAGACAATGTCATTGTTGTATGATATGCTGGTTTAGGATACAAGAGTATACAGAAGATTTAAATTGGAAATGACCATCACTTAGTTCTAAGTAGTATAAAAATGAATATTACATTGAAAAGAATTATACGTAAGAAAGTTTTAAAAAGAATTAAAGTTGAACAGCTTTTTAACAGGTTAACTATTGCTGAACTATACAAACATTATTGAAGATAAAATGAAACAATTTGAAAACAAGAACCAAACCTTGGAGTCTCAGTGGCAAATTCTGAAGAAAACATTGATTGATTCAGCTAGGGTGTAAATATTTGCAAGGATGGAACAATAAAAACACCATAGACACAAGAAGCTAAAGATGCAGTCCTGGAAAAGAAGAAGAAAGCATACCAAACATTCCTAACAAATAAGTCAGCAGATTCCCTAAAAAAAAAAAAAAACATACAGAGAAAAATGTAAGAGAACTAAGCTAAAAGTAAAAGTAGCTAAACAAAAGTCATGGGAAGAATTTTGTAAGAATATAGAAGATAAATATCAAGAAGGTAGCATAATTCAGAGGACCTGGACAAAAGGTTGAATTCCAGATGAGTGAGGTTATGCTCTCACAGTTCTTATCTATAAAAAAATAGAGAATAAGCCGGCAAAGGTTGGTCGATTGGTAGAGCCTCTGCTACTAATGGCTCAGTTAAGTAAGTTTGAGCACGGTTAGTAGTTGGAAGGGGACCAATCATTCGATGTTGTTGGCACACTCTCCCTCGATGAGTCTTTGGACTCCTGGAGGTGTCAAATAATAATAATAAAGCAGAATGTGAGAATTACTGAGCATTTTTTCTACTAAGTGTTCTGGGTAAGATTAAACAAGCATACTTGAAAAGAGGCTGAGAAGAATTGTGGAAGAGAAACTTGGAGAAGAAAGCTAGGTTCAGGCTGAACTGAGGTTGTCAAGATCAAATTTTCACTTTACAACAAGTAGTTGAAAAATCATGGGAATATAACAAGGATCTGTGTGTAAGTCAAGGTGCCCAGAGAAAAGCTATTCAAAACGCTACAGTTCTGTCAGGTGAATGGAACATTATCCAGAGCAATACATAGCTATAGAATTGAAAGAAATATAGGAAGATGGTTAGATGTAAAATGAAGTGTAAGACAAGGATGCACATTATCTGCACTCTTATTCATTATCTGTATGGATTGCATTTTGAAAGAAAGTAGCATTAAACCTGATATTAGAATTGGAGATTATCAAACTTAGCTTGTTGCTTCATGTAGATGATGTACTCCTAAATACATCCAGCAAAAGTATTCAGGATTCTATAACTAAATTGAATAACAGTTGTAACAAATTTGACATGAAATCAGCAATAAAAAGACCAAAACTATGAAAATTTGCAGGAACATAGAAAACTTCAGCTGCATTCTTATGGAAAACCTATAGAACAAGTAAAATATTTCATCTGCTTAGGCACAGTTTTGTGTGAACATGAAAAATTAAATTTTGAAATAAACAATAGAATAAGCAAAGCTGGTATGTGGGAAGCCATTTGAATAGATTTATATGAAATAAGAGAGAAATTAGACAAAACAATAAACTAGCAGCATACAAGACAGTATTCAAACCAGTTTTAAGTTGCGGATCTTAGAGTTGGGTTAGAAATAAAGCACTTGATCAAAGATTAGAGACCATAGATATGAGAGTTCTTTGAACAGATGTCATCAATAGCAGAATCATATTAAAAAATGAAGACAATAGGAAGGAACTAGACATTGTTTGCATTCAAGAATGTTAGAGCAGGGCTAATCTGAGTAGTATGGTCACTTGTAAATAGAATGGGAAAGGAAAGGTTAACAAAACAGGTGTTTGATGGCAGGAAAAAGACCCAGAGGAAGGGCTAGGTGGAGTGATTCATTCAGAAGTGCATTAAATGAATGAAATATGATGATATTGGAGTGGTGACAGGTAATAGGCTAATTTGGAGACTTTTTTTGATAGGATATTAATAATAATGTAAACTTATGTAGTGCTGTCATGGTATCCTGAATACTTTGAGGATATCTCCTTTAAGCACTTCGTAGGAAAAGACCTGAATTTGAATCTTATCTTGAAGCGAGGAACTTTTATAAGGCATTTGTAAATATAGATTTGTTAGCCTATGTCATGTGGAAGGAACAAGATTCCCCCTCCCAAAAAAAGCATACCATTCAGAATGGTGAAATGGAGTTTGGTTCAGAATTCATCAAAAAGTGGCTTCCCTTGATGAGTTCTGGGCTCCATAGAAACTCTATGTAGTAATAATAAAAATATTATTACTACATAAATTCCTCATAATTATAGGTGAAATAAAGTACATGTGTATATTTACTGATCTTGACTCCATTTGAACAAGGTCATATGTTTAGTTCATTCATATTTTCTTAAAAGGCAACCATATCATAGATATTGATTTCTATTTGGGTTTATATAGGTCAAATTATTTCTATATTTTTATATTTTATAACTCTCTCAAACATTTCATTAACAACAGAATTGTTCTCTATTCTTTTTCAATGTTCCTGATATACTTGAACATTGCTGAATCTCCAGTGTGAGAATGCAAGGTTTCTCCTCCTGAAAATTTGAGCTTTTAACTTCACAATTCAGAAACACTGACTATAGAACTCCCACTGTTTCCCAAAGTATCATACCAGTTAGAGTTTATGAAACTGAAAAGGAAGTATTTGTGCACTTTGACTCTTGTCATACTTTGAAATTGGCAGCCCCAAACTTACATAAACATTAATGATAAAAGGGTTATTTTTTACCACAAGAACTATAGGAGAGATTGACTTCTATTTGGGTTTATATAGGTCAAATTTATTTTAAACTAAGTTAGAAAATACCGACAAGTTTCGCCGACTTTAGCTGTTTGGCTTCATCAGGGTAAAAAATATATGTAAGACAACTTAAACGCTAAAACTATAAATAATGGAAGAACCGAATACAGTTGTATTTTTACAAAAAACAGAAGAACGTGTACATCACATTCATGGAGTGTGTATGATCTCACTCCTTGTTATGTAGGAACGTTCTGTAATTGGCAGCAAGATTTAATTCTGGCATGCTTAAGGATCTTATGAGGGTCTTCCAAATCTCAGGCAGAATTAATCCTTGGTTTCTATTTAGGTTTTGATCTGAACAGATCACTGTTATGGCTTCTTTTATGATTCGGGAACGGAAATCCTCCACTAAGTAAGGCATGGAGCTTTTATCCCATTCTATGGTATGGTTTGTCCTGGAGAAATGAAAAGGTAACCCCGATTTGTCTTCTCTATTATTGTTTACGTCTCCTACATGTTCCTTTTTTCTGATTTCAAAACTTCTAGAGGTCTGAAAGAAGCCGCATGAACAGGGGATGTTGTAGACTCCGGCATATTTGGAAAAAGGATGACTATCTTTTGGAGATCTTAAGAAGTGGCAGATGGTCTTTGAAGGTTTAAGAGCCACTCATATTCCATGTGGCTTGAGGAGTGTAGCAATCTTATTGGAAACTGTCCCCGTATACGGAATCACGATAGGGGAATTATAATATATATTTTCAGGCTGTCTTTGTGGGGATCACAGAAAAGTATCTTGTGGATCAATTTTCTAGGATAACCATTGTTTATAAGGTTATTAGATGTGATAAAGAGCCAAGAGGCTATTTTTCCAGCGACATAAATTAAGTTAAGGGGGATAGTAAATCATCTATTATTTTACAGCCGGGTACGAAACTTGGAGATGAAACTCTTAGATTTCGATATCTGAGTTTCGTACCCGGCTGTAAAATAATACGGGATTTACTATCCCACTTAACTTAAGGTTATTAGATATCAGGGATAGTTCATCTTTGATGTCTTTATCATCTGCAGCGATGAGAGAGGCTCTATTTTTTAGCATGTGTACGATGCTAAGTTTCTGAGAAATGTGGTGTAAAGAAGTGAAGTGCAAGTATCGACCTGTGTTGGTTGGTTTGCGATAGACTGTAAGGCTGATGCGTCCATCTATTTATTTCTTAATTAAAGTGTCCAGAAATGGTAATTGTTGTTCTTTCTCAAGTTCTAAGGCGTGAATTTAATTTTGTGATGCAATGTGTTGATCTTGCTGAAAAAATCGAACAGATCCTTTTCTGTGTTTTTCCAAACAATAAAACATATCTCCACCACACTGTGGGTTTAGGGTCTAGTTGAGATAAAATTTTACTTTTAAGCTTCTCCATGAAGAGCCATGGGTTCACCATTATCCCCCCCCAATCACGAACTTCTACATGGAAACCTTTGAGCAAAGGGCTCTTGATTCCGCCACGCTTCGACCGATAATCTGGCTCAGATACGTTGACGATGTGTTCGCGATCTGGCCGCACGGGCGACAAACGCTAAACACATTCCTCAGCCACCTAAACAAACAACACGAACACATACAATTTACCATCGAAATCGAAAACCAAAATTCGCTCCCGTTCCTAGACACACTAGTTACACGTCTTCCTTCAGGCAGTCTATCCTTCACAGTCTACCGAAAACCGACACACACGGGCCAATACATACATGCGAATTCATACCACCACACAGCACAAAAATATGGAGTCATAAACACCCTTAAAAACAGAGCCACAACTATTTGCTCTAACCAGCAAGCCCTGAAACAAGAACTAAAAATCATTAGTGACACATTCATAAACAATGGCTATAACAAAAATACTGTCAATAAAATACTCTATAAAACCACAACAAAAACGAATCTAGATTACAGTAAAACCATAGCCATCCCATACATTAAAGGGTTATCAGAAAAAATCAACAGAATCCTACAACATTATAACCTCAATGCCACCTTTAAACCACCCACGAAGCTTAAAACCATATTCAGCTCCTCTAAGGATCCTCTCCTCCCATTAGCACATCCTGGAGTCTATTGCATCCGCTGTACCTGTAACTTATCGTACATTGGTGAAACAGGACGGACAATCCCTATACGCAAGAAAGAACACATTAGACACATTAAATATAACCATTATGGTGAAGCAGGCCTCTCATACCATGCACTTAACACCTTACACCAAATCAACTGGAAAAGCACCTGCTCCTTACACCGCACAAAAACATGGTACGAAAGAAAATTTAAAGAATCCTGCGAAATCCTGATAAACCACCCAAATACCAACAATAAAGATGGTATGAAAATTCCAAGGATCTGGATGGCACACATTCAGCCAACCTAATATGAAAGATTCAACATAAGTCAGGACTCTAGCCAATCCACTAGTATTAGAAATCATTCCACTCCAACTGGCTGGAATGATGTTAATATATGTATATAGTAGACAACACAAATAATAGGACTCTAGCGTTGATGTATAATTTTTTTTTTTCCACCAGAGGTCAGGCCAACAATTGTGGTAGCGGTTAGTCAGTGTCTTTAACGAACCAGTATGATTGTAGTATAGCTTGTTTCCTGTGTATATTTGTACGCTCCAGAAGATGACCTTGACATAAAGGTCAAAACATCGAATTGTAAAATTTTAGTAACATTAAACTAAAGTTTTTATTCAAACATGGTAGTTGTCTCCATAATTTCCAAAAATGCATTCGGATCACCATGCAAGCCTAAAAGAAAGGATATTGACTTTAATCCTCCTCCACACACCCCTAGCTATGCCACTGCATCTACCTACTGTGTTTTAGATTCAGACCCTGTCCACCCCAGGTAGCACTCTGAACCTTTTTGAACTTTTGCTGTTAATTCTAAAATGCAGTCTCAAGAACTCAGTTCCAAATACTGTATTGTAATACTACTGTGAATTTTCCTCACAATTGCTGTAAGTGTTGCTAGTTGCGAGAGGAGTTTTTCTAAATAAAATTGATTAAGAATTGCCTACATTACTATGAAATAGACTTCACCAGTGTCATCGACGATGTTGCTAACAGAAAATAAGAAAAATAACATTTTAAAATGTTGAAATTAAAGTTTTACTTAAAAAAAAAACATAGTGTTTTAATTTATTTCCCTATACATCATTTTGACTTTTTGTAGTATTTTTGGTATGTATTGAGAGGGGCAGCAAAATCAGGGACCACCCTGGGTGGCAAAAGCTCTAGGTACGCCACTGGGTAGATGTATCAGAGGATAAGTTAGTGATCTTTTCTTTGTAATCTCTGGTGTTTAAGATCACTGTAGAGTTTCCTTTATTGGCTTTTAACATGATGATTTCTTTATTTTTCTTCAACCTAAACATAGCTCTTTTCTGAGGAGTGATATTTTTGTGCTCCCATCTTGAAGAAGAGAGAAATAGTACTTTTTTTTAGCCTGAGATCATTAGCTATGGGTTCCAGTAATAACGAAACTGCCTTTTCTATGTTGCATATGATGTCAACTTTAGGAATTTGGTCAGGGATAATAGCAAAGTTGAAACCTTTCTAAAGTATACTAACTTCTGGTTTTGTTAAAACGTGATCGGAGAAATTGAAGATTACTGTGTTATCCGGCAGATTAGGTTTTGACTGAAAACTTTTTTCATAAAGAACATTAAATTTTTTTAATTTGAACTTTGTTTACTGATTGAAAAGGCCTTGTCAAAACTATTATTTATCATTATCATTATCATTTATCATTAGCTAATGAAGCTAAAAAGAATCCTAGGGAGTTCTTTCGATATGTAGCCAGCAAAAGAAAGAATGATTATGGAAGGATGACATTGATTGGAGGAAATGGTATAAAGACAGCTGTTGCAGAATGTGTGGTGGAGATACTTAATGAGCAGTTCATAAAGATCTTTCAATCTTGTGAATGTGACATCATGGAGAGATTAAGAGCAGTTGATGATGGGGAGGAGAGACTGACTGTAAGTGAGCAAGAGGTGTTTGGGGAGTTGAGTAAACTAGATGTAAATAAGGCTGTGGGACTTGATAATATATCACCGCGTATTCTGAAGGAAGGTGCCAGAGAGTTGACACCTGCCTTGACATATTTTTTTAATACGAGTCTTGCACTTGGTCAAGTCCCTAAAGAGTGGAAGGAGGGCAAGATTGTGCCACTTCATAAAGGAGGTGATCGAACTCATGCATCAAACTATAGGCCTATCTGTGTGTCAGGTGTTGTGGTTAAGTTGTTGGAGAAGCTTGTGAGAACTAGGATCCAGAGTTGGGTTGACAACAATGGTATAATCTTTGATGGACAGCATGGATTTGCTAAAGGGAAGTCGTGTTTTAGTAATCTACTTACTTATTACAATAAAGTGACTGCTTCCTTGGACAGAGGAGAAGGATACACAGTAATATACTTGGATTTTGCAAAAGCTTTTGATAGAGTACCTCATGATAAGTTGACAGTCAAACTAGAGCAGATGGGGTTGGATATTAGATTAGTGCATTGGATTGGAGACTGGCTATCTGATAGGTATCAACAAGTTGTGTATGGGGGTGCAATATCCAGGAAAAGGAAAGTCACTAGTGGAGTGCCTCAGGGATCTGTTTTAGGGCCATTACTATTTAACTTGTATATTAATGATATTGGCGAAGATTTGGATGGAGATATTCAGTTGTTTGCAGATGATGCAAAGTTGGGACGAACCATAAAGAGTAGTGAAGATGTTGTGGCCTTGCAAGAAGACTTGAATAAATTGAGTGCTTGGGCAAGCAAATGGGGATGTGAGTTCAATGTTGCAAAATGTAAGGTTTTAAAATTTGGAAAACAAAGATGGGATGCAGAATTTATGCTTGGTGAGAATATATTGTTGGAAGTAGAGGAAATAAGAGATCTGGGAGTGATAGTGGATAAGGATCTAAAATTTAGGGGACACATCGCCAAAATTGTGAAGACAACACAAAGACTTCTGGGAATGATGAGGAGGACACTGACGTGTAGAAGTAGGGAGATTCTTGTTCCATTGTATAAGGCTTTGATTAGGCCACACATGGACTATTGTGCCCAGATTTGGTCACCTGGTTTTCAGAAGGATGAAGAGATGTTGGAAAGGGTCCAAAGGCGACTGACTAAGGTAGTTTCTGACCTCTGGAATGTCAAGTATGAGGAAAGATTGAAAGGATGTAATTTGCAGAGTCTAGTGGAGAGAAGGAAGAAGGGAGATATGATAGAGACCTATAAGTTGGTAAGGGGTTGTTATAGGATCAATGCTGGAAAAGTTCTGCAGAGAATAGTGGGAGATCAGGGGAGAACCAGAGGTCATCCCTGGAAACTGTATAAAGAGGGTGTGAGTAGGGGAGTGAGAGGCAGGTTTTTTTTGTGCAGAGTTGTGAATGATTGGAATGCCTTGCCTGAGAGTGTGGTGTCTGCAAGGAGTTTGAATGTGTTTAAGACCCGGTATGATGAGATGTGTGTGAGATAAAAGGACCTCCTAGATGAGTCTTTGACTCCATGAGGTCTTGTTTAATAATAATAATAATAATAATAATAATTATCATTCTGTCTAATAGTGACCATGGGTTTTGGTCTAAATTGTTGGAGATATCTTCGTAAATCTGATAGCATTGCATATCTACTTTGCTCAATTCAAATCTAATATGTTGTATCCGCTCACATAAAGTTGGCAAAACGTCGGTATTTTCTTAGTTTGAAATAAATTTGACCTATATAAACACAAATAGAAGTCAAAATCTCCTATAGTTCTTGTGGTCAAAAATAACCATTTTTTCATTGCAAAAAAGCCAAACTGTTAAATCACCTTAGTTTTTTGAAAAGATGTGGAAACCATAATATCATTCCTAAGTTTCTCAATTTGAAAGAATGGTTCCATTCACGATGAGCTAAGCATATATATTTTAAAACATCCTTGGCACTTTTACGTGAGCAGATACAACATATTAGATTTGAATTAATCAAAGTAGATATGCAATGCTATCAGATTTACCAAAATATCTCCAGCAATTTAGACCAAAAGCTATGGTCACTTTTAGACAGAATGATAAATAATAGTTTTGAGGCCTTTTCGATTAGCAAACAAAGCCAAATTAAAAAATTTAATGTCCTTTATGAAAAAAGTTTTCAGTCAAAACCTAATCTGCTGGATAACACAGTTATCTTCAATTGCTCTGAACATGTTTTAACAAAACCAGAAGTTAGTATACTTAAAAAAGGTTTCAACTTTGCTATTACCCCTGACCTAAAGTTGACATCATATGCAACATAGAAAAGGCAGTTTTGTCGTTACGGAACCCATAGTTAATGATCTCAGACTAAAAAGCACTATCATTCTCTCTTCTTCAAGAGCTCCCAACAAAAATATCACTCCTCTAGAGAAAAGAGCTATGTTTAGGTTGAAGGAAAATAAAGAAATTATTATTATTATTACGTGACACCTCCAAGGAGTCCAAAGACTCATCGAGGGAGGGCACCTACACTACAACTCTCCATCTCCACCACTTAGTCCACCAAATATAGCGAACTGCATCGTCTACACCAACGCCATCTACTGCCCTCGACTAGCACTAATATTTTCACCAACAATCACAAATATTCATGCCCACAGCGAGATTCGAACCTGCAGCCTTTAGGCCAGAGAGCAGATACGCTAACTACTTGGCCAACCAAGTATAGATGGCAGCAGCTTTGCTGTACAAGAGTTAAATATTGATTTTAGCCATTTCATGAAATGTGAGGTGTATATATGTATGTATGTATTCATTGGATTATGCCAACAAATTATGGTATTTTTAAGGCAAATGGAAGCAGGGTGTGTGTGTGTGTGTGTGTGTGTGTGTGTGTGTGTGTGTGTGAAGTGTGCTTTGATGGGCAGTAATGTATTGGTTGGTTGGTTGGTTGTTTGGTTGGGTTATAGTTTATTTAGTGCACAAAAACTACAAAGGTCATAAAGGTTACAAACATTAGCATTTACAGAAAATTGTTAACAATATGTCTGTACAAGAATCTAGTTTCATAAAGCAGCATCTCTAGGTAAACAGAACTGTTACAGAGGGCACAGCGACACACAAGGTCAGAGGTTATTACAGTAGTGCAAAAATAGTTAACAATATAAGTTAATAGATAATATATGAAACACTAAGTCAAGGAATGCTGTATCTATCTACATATATGTAAAATTATAAGATGCCTTTATAGATAGCAGCACAAAAATAGGCAAAAAGGGATTATTATACAATATGCATGGATGAAAATTAAATTTAGCAATGCAGTAGAAACAGAATTTAGGATACATATAAACAGAATTACTAGAAACAGATTTGATTTCTGATTATCTGATTTGAGATAATAATGTCAGGAAACACAGCAGCACAGCCAACAGAGGTATTAGTTCTTGAACCATCAGTATAGATGGGTAAGAATTTTAGTAAGATGTCCTACAGCACTACATGATTATTCGAAAAATAAAGTAGTAAATAAGATGCCTACATAAAATGTATGCTAAGTAATGCAGTATCTACATATAAACAAAATTACTGCAGAGGTTTCATCAGTATATAAATAGATAACTATAGGTTAACATATGTATATACAAAACAAGTCAAGGAAAGCAGTGTCTGCATCTAGTAGGGTGATACAAATATACAAGATGTATGGTAATACAGAATTGGTCAGATTTAACCTAATGAATAATACATATAAAAGTTAACTTAAGCAAAAAAAAAAGTATTTGCATATAAACAAATTTATGGTCAAACGTGTTTGTACAAATTAATTTTTTCTAAAAAATTAAAAACATCATGCAATTTGCCTGAGTCTTCTAGCATTTCCCTGAGTGTATATGGCTTGGTTAGATAGGCGAAAATTTCATTCCTCTCTCGTGTAAATTTTTGACAATCTACCAGAATATGATGAATAGTGAGATGTGTGTTGCATTTCTCACATATGGGAGGGTCATCAACTCTCAGTAAATGGGAATGCGTAAGGTGACTGTGACCTATGTGGAGCCTAGCAAGGACAACCTCCTCCCTTCTCTTTGTACGTTTACTAGAATGCCAGTGTTTAATTTCAAGTTTAATGTTATATAATTTGTTTGTTGATGTTTCTTGCCATGTTAACTCCCACTGAACAATTAGCTTTGATCTTATAAGTTGTCTGTAGTCTGTACATAGAACTGTCAAATAGTATGTGGAGAAGGTATGGGCTGATTTAGCAGCTGCATCTGCAGTCTCATTTCCTTTGATTCCAATGTGGCTGGGAATCCAGCAGAACTGAACATCAAAATTAAGGATTTTCATCTTGTGAAGCAGGTGTAGCACTTCATAAAGTACTGGATGAGGATTATACATAGGAGAGGAGATAGCCTGTAAAGAGCTCAATGAGTCTGTATAAATTATACACTTTTGGTAGCAGTTTTCTTTTATATGCACAAGTGCAAGCTGGATGGCATGTAACTCTGCTGTATAATTACTGCAGTCTGGTGGGATCTGATTTGAGATAATAATGTCAGGAAACACAGCAGCACAGCCAACAGAGGTATTAGTTCTTGAACCATCAGTATAGATGGGTAAGAAATCAGCGTGTGCTGCTCCGTGTGCATTAAACAACTGCAGGTAAATGGATGATGGGGTATAAGATTTCTGTAGCTGACAAAGTGAGAGGTTGCAGGATGGTATGCAAACCTGCCATGGAGGAATGCTGTTTTGTTTAGTGTAGCTAATGTTGTCAACATTTATACTAACAGCTTGCACAGTTTCTTTAATACGCATACCAAAAGGATGTATAGCAGTTTGATGTGTGTGATATTGAGCTTCCCAATGCAGAGAGAAGATACTATTCCATGTAAGGTGAGCTGGGAGAGATTTTATTTTTAGGGCATAATTAAGAGACAACTGTTTCCGTCAAAGTGATAGAGTCGGTTCATTTGCTTCTACATAGAGACTTGGAGTGGGTGAGATTCGAAGGGCACCAGTAGCTACCCGTATACCCTGATGATGGATGGAATCGAACCATAGACTTGGGACCCATAATCCAGCTTTGAACATATAAGTGCATGATAAAGATGGAGCAATGAAGCTCGATCAGCACCCCACCCAGTAGAGGATAGAGTGTGAGGGAGGTTCAAAGTTCTTTTGCACTTTTCTCTTAGTTGACAAATGTGTGCTAGAAATGTGAGTTTTCTGTCAAAAATGAGTCCCAAGAACTTGGTTTCTGTAGTTACTGGAATAACAGTAGGTCCCATTCTTAGTTCAGGATCTGGGTGATGAGTGCGTTTTCGACAGAAGTGTACCCAGACACTTTTTTCTGTTGAAAACTTAAACCCATTATTAAGAGCCCACACAGAGAGACATGATCAATTGCTTGCTGAAGTTGTCTTTCAATTAGCCTCATGTTACGTGAGTGACAGCAGATTGTGAAGTCATCAACATATTTGTCTACAGTGGGAGGAAGCTGTTCAATGATTGAATTGATTTTAATAGCAAAAAGGGTTAAGACAGAGTCTTGGGGAATACCTTGTAATTGAAGATATGGTTGAGATAGCGTACTTCCCACTCTGACTTAAGTTCGCCTGGACAGAAAGTTTTTAATAAATATAGGGAGGTGTCCTTTGAGACGTAGGTTATAGAGGTCTTCTAATATGCCATATCTCCAGGTTGTGTCATAAGCTTTTTCCATGTCAAAAAAAACAGAGACAAGATGTTCTCGCTTCAGAAATGCATCTCTTATACAAGTTTCTAACCGAACTAAATGGTCCAAAGTTGATCGATGTCTATGGAAACCACATTGTGTATTGGAAAGAAGACTGTTGCTTTCTAAATACCTGAGAAGTCTGGCATTAACCATTTTCTCTAGTATCTATCTTACAAAGACAGCTGGTCAGAGCAATGGGTCGATGATTATTTGCTTGTGTTGGATCTTTTCCTGGTTTAGGGATAGCAATGACAAATGACTTATGCCAAGAATTTGGAAACTCTTCCTCTGCAAGTATTCTATTGTATAATAAGAGAAGAAGACCCATAGAAGATGATGGTAGATGTTTTATCATTTCATAATGGATGTCATCAGGTCCTACTGCACTAGGGTGAGATTGTAGGAGAGCTCTTTTTAGTTCCTCCTTGACAAATGGCTGAAGAATGTTGGTAGAAAAATTAAGCCTTTGTTTCTCTTGCTGCTCTTTCAGTATTAAAAATTCCGGAGAATATGAAGCTGTTGCTGAGATTTTAGCAAAAGTTTCTCCCAAAGTATCTGCAATAGCTTTGGGATCAGCAAGAACACTTCCATCATAGTCTAAGGTGGACAAACAATGTGCACTATATCTGCCTTTCATTTTCCGGATTTTATCCCATACAATTTTTGGACTGGTCATTTGATTAATTGATGTAGTAAATTGGATCCATGATTGTTTTTGACTCTGATGTCTTACAAAATGTGCTTTGGCTTGAGTTTGCTTGAAAGTTATTAAATTTGATGTGGTGGGGTATCTACGAAATATGCTCCATGCTCTGTGTTGATCTTTTTTGGCTGCCTGACATTCTGGGTTCCACCAAGGCTTTGGATAGACTGGAAATCGAGATGTTGTTTTTGGGATGGAGATTGTTGCTGCCTGGATAATGCATTTTGTTATATATTTTGCAGCTTCATTGATAGGTGTTTGACTGATGGCATCAGCATTAAATTTTGCAAGATGAGAGAAAGTGTTCCAGTCAGCCTGGTCCATTTTCCATGTAGGTATCCGTGTGGGTGAACATGGTTCCTGTGAAGACATTGTACAAAGAACAGGAAAGTGATCACTTCCATATATGTTCTCTTCAACGTCCCACATGAGCAGTGGGAATATGTGGAATATGAGCGGGTAGGCATATGGAAGAAAGTATTGAGTTTATTATTTAGAAGGGAAAGGTTATTATCATCAAGAATTTTTTCAATGATTCGACCTCGTCTATTAGTGTTGGCACTATCCCATAGAGTATTGTGACCATTAAAGTCACCCATGAAAAGTATGGGTTCAGGCAGTTGTGAGATAAGGTTATCAAGATCAATTTCATTTAACTCAGCATTTGGTGGTAAATAAATTGAACATACTGTAATAAGGAATCCCACAGAGAAGCGAATCGCTACCGCTTCCAGAGAAGTATTAAATTGGACCTGATGGAAAGGAGTATGACTGCCCACTAGGATAGCTGCTCCTCCATGAGCAGGATCATCTCCAGTTCTATCCTTACATACAACAGTGAAATTCCTAAAGGTACGGTACTCATTGGGTCTTAAGTAAGTTTTCTGTAGACAGAAACAGAAAGGTTTGTGTTTCTGCAACAACATCTTTATATCATCAATATTCTGGCGGATCCCGTGACAGTTCCATTGTAAAAATTTTCCTATTGTTTTGATTTTATTGACTTGTCTGGTTTTTGAGAGGTTGAGGGCTTACCTTTGTCAGATTTATATTTATCCACTGTTTTAGGAAAGTATGGACAGCCAGTGTCCATCTCTTCCTCTGGTAGATTGTTTAAAACATCAAATGTGTTAGGGTCAGTTGGTATGCTTAGTTTGCTTTCAGTGGGTATGGTGGTATCCATTTTTTCTGTGCGAGTGTCTGGTGGTTTATCTTTGAGTGAAGTCTCCACCATAATTTTTTTGGCAGATGAGTTTTCATTAAATGGGACCATTTTTGAAGTTATATCTGGAGTAAGGCCATAGGTCTTGTGATTAATGCGCTCAACAGAGAAGCACTTGCGATCGTAAAGTTCAGATATGGTGAAATTATCAAATGGTGAAATAGACATACATGTTTGAGTTGCTATTGACACTTTTTTAATTGTTACTTTTTCAGCATAAGAGGATAGTAGAACAGGTGTAATGGTGGCTAGCTTTCTTTTTGCATCCTGATATGTTATGTTTTGTTGTTTTTATTTTTTGTATCTCTTTTTCATCTTTCCATTTCTGCCATGCACGAGAGTATGCTGGATGATCTCCTTGACAGTTGACACATTTAGCTTTTTTTTCACAGCAATATTTATTTTCATGTTCTTTACTACAACATCGAGCACAGGTAGTAGAACCACGACAGGCAGTTTGGGAATGTCCATATCTTTGACATTTAAAGCATCTCAGCGGGTTGGGGATGTGCATTCTAACAGGACAGCTGAGATACATTGCTTTTACAGATGTCGGAGGCCTAGGTGTATCAAAAATAAGGATGATGTTCTTGGTTGAGACCAGGTGACCATCCCTTCATATCAGGATGCGTCTCACACCCATCACTCCTTGATCTTTAAGCTCTGAAGATATCTCCTCATCAGGAACCTCAAGGAGATCCCATTCTGATATCACTCCTCTACTGGAATTGAGTGTTCTGTGAGGTGTTACTGCAATTTGTATTCCACCCATTGTCGTTGCTCTCAGTAGTTTCTCAGAATGTTGTTTGCACATTGTTTCCACGACGATATCACCAGAATGCAATTTCTTGACAGTTTTGGGAGGTCCTGCCAGTCCTTCTAAACCTTTTTGGATAAAGAAGGGTGACATTTTCCCTATTGGTTTTTCACCTGTTGCATGAATGATTAAAAAGGTTGGTACATTTTTGTTAGTATCCGATATCTTTTGTTTCTTACTTCTGTTTCCATATGCTGTGTCTATATTATCAGTACTTGGTTGGAACTTTGTTAGGATCCCTGAAACATTTGAGGATGAAGATTCATATTTAAGGAATTTTTAATTCGGCACCAGAGCTCCCCCACCCACCACGGAGCCACACATGGACGCCCACTACCCGGAAAGCAAAGACTGCACTCAGGAGTGGAACACCAGGACTACCCTGGACGCTATACTGGCACTGCAGCAGGTCTAGGATCCCGACCCTGGATCATGGAGTGAGAGACTTACTGCAACACCGTTGACCCGTGCAGGCAAGCCCACTAGCCGATTGATCCTGGCTGGGCCATCCAGGACAACCCATCTTGCCGAAGCAGGGGCCAAAGTAGTGCAAGACTACCAGGATCCCCCTTTCCGGATGTCCATGGCTTGCACCGCACGGCAAACACGGCGGCAGGGCGTTGGATCCCAGTGATGGTGGTCTGGAAAACAGATAGCGAAAAAGACTCAGGAGAAGTAGAGCAAACAATACGGGAAGAAAAGCAAAGAAAAAGAGGAAGAATGAAAAGAGTCAGTACCATCACTGGGAGGTCCCCTCCACCACGAACAGGTGCCCCACATGGAGGGGAATGTATTGGTAATTGAAGGTGATAGTAGTGAGAATGCAATGAGAAGAATGAGTGCTTATCTGATAGCAAAGAGAGATCATCTTAAAAGCCGATAAAGGAAACTCTACAGTGATCTTAAACACCAGAGATTACAAAGAAAAGATCGCTAACTTACTCTCTGATACATCTACCTACTGTGTTTTAGATTCAGACCCCACATTAAAGAATCACAATGATACCAACAACTTGTTACGTAATATGGATAGCTGGCCAACAGACTTAAAACTAAGATTAAAGTCAATGCATCCCCTAACGCCGAGACTATATGGCTCTTCCAAAGTTCACAAAAATGGAATACCGCTATGCCCTATTGTTGATGGAATTAATTCACCCACTTATTTATTATCAAAATACCTCACAGGTCTCCTTAAGGCACACATCCACAATTCGGATACCTACATACGAAATTCACAACATTTCGTGGAGAAATTAAGTAACATCTCGATCTCCAATACAGACCTTCTGGCAAGCCTGGATGTCACATCTTTATTCACCAGTATTCCAGTAGATGAAGTAATCGACATTTTAAGAAACCTCTTCCCTCAAGACATTACTTCTCTGTTCCATCATTGCTTAAAATCTAATTTCTTCATATGGAATAAAATGATTTAACAACAAGTAACAGGCCTTGCAATGGGTAGCCCTCTTTCATCTCCTTGTGCAGATCTCTTCATGGAGAAACTTAAAAGTAAAATTTTATCTCAACTAGACCCTAAACCCACAGTGTGGTGGAGATATGTTTTATTGTTTGGAAAAACACAGAAAAGGATCTGTTCGATTTTCTCAGCAAGATCAACACATTGCATCACAAAATTAAATTCACCTTAGAATCTGAGAAAGAAAAGCAATTACCATTTCTGGACACTTTAATTACGAAACAAATAGATGGATGTATCAGTCTTACAGTCTATCACAAACCAACCAACAGAGGTTGATACTTGCACTTCACTTCTTCACACCACATTTCTCAGAAACTTAGCATCATACACATGCTAAAAAATAGAGCCTCTCTCATCACTACAGATGATAAAGACCTCAAAGATGAACTATCCCTGATATCTAATAACCTTATAAACAATGGTTATCCTAGAAAATTGATCCACAAGATGCTTTTCTGTGATCCCCCACAAAGACAGTCTGAAGATATACATTATGATTCCACTATCATGATTCCGTATACAGGGACAGTTTCCAATAAGATTGCTACACTCCTCCAACCACATGGAATAATACGAGTGGCTTTTACACCTTCAAAGACCACCTGCCAATTCTTAAGATCTCCAAAAGACAGTCATCCTTTTTTCAAATATGCTGGAGTCTACAACATTCCCTGTTTGTGCAGCTTAAACTATATTGGTCAGATCTCTAGAAGTTTTGAAATCAGAAAAAAGGAACACGTAGGAGACATAAACAATAATAGAGAAGACAAATCGGGGTTACCTTTTCATTTCTCCAGGACAAACCATTCCATATAATGGGATAAAAGCTCCATGCCTTATTTAGTGGAGGATTTCTGCTCCCAAATCATAAAAGAAGCGTCATAATAGTGATCTGTTCAGATCAAAACCTAAATAGAAACCAAGGATTAATTCTGCCTGAAATTTGGAAGACCCCTCATAAGATCTTTAAGCATGCAAGAATTAAATCTTGCTGCCAATTACAGAATGTTCCTACATAACAACAAGTGAGATCATACATGCTCGATACGTATAATGCATGCGTTCTGCTTGTTTTTTGTAAAAATACAATTGTATTCAGTTCTTCCTTCATTTATAGTTTTAGTGTAACAGTTTTAGCATTTAAGTTGTCTTACATCTATTTTTTACCCTGACGAAGCCAAACAGCTAAAGTTGACGAAACTTGTCGGTATTTTCTAACTTATTTTGAAATAAATTTGACCTATATAAACTCAAATAGAAGTCAATCTCTCTATCAACTAAACATTGTTTAAGACTAAGGGTTTCTTTCTGAAACTCTGCAGACTAGCTGCTTGCAGAATTTCAGAATTTAAGGCTAACACATTTCTACTTATTACCTCCATTTGTGAAGGGGGGGGGGATATTAATGGATTTATTTATTTTTTCACAACCCCTACAAAAGTTAGTTTAACAGATGAAAATAGGAGAATGTATTTATAAGAACTATTTACAAAAATAACCTATGGTTCATTACTGCAAACTGTCACTTGTTTTTTTGTACTTGTTTGCTTTCTGTGTTCATAACCAATAATTATTTTTTTTCCACTGTTGCATATAATTTGTTTTTAATTTAGGAGAACTGAGTCTTGGCTTATTATAATATAAATCAGTAATATGTTTTTTTTCTTCTATTGAGCAGTGTGTTACCAGAAGAAGAAGCAAAAGTGAGCTGTAAATTATTACCCAAGAGTCCTGGAAACAAAATAATTATTGTGAAATTCAGATCACGGGAGCTGGAAGATGTTGAGGGGTATCAAGTAATTCATGTGAAACCTGCAGCAGAATCTTCAGACAAGGACTTAAACAGTCACCTGTAATAAAATTTAATAAAGAAAAGCAATTTCATTAAGGACTTGAGCATTCAAGCACAGAATTTCTTTATATCATTCATTGGAACTGATATATTTCATTTCTGAAGTGAAAAACTCTACTGCTGCTGGGCATACAGTTTCAGCATTGTATATGAATGCTTGATATGCTGCTATTCAATTATTTTTAGCACATATATGATTTCACATGTCATCGACAGATGCTCAAAGGTTTTGTACTGAAAATATAAAAGATCCTGGCACTGTTGTTATCCCATGATACAATCTAGATGGAGTTTTCTCCACTGCGAGATATTTGTATAATCTGTAAAATATATTAAAATAATTTGATATTTTTATAATCAGATTACTTTACTTTCAAGAGTGATTACATTTTTATATTTCTTTAAAAGTGATATTCATAAATACTAGTGATTTTAATGAATGTTTAGATTCCTGTTGACATGCTTTATAGCTTACCCAGTGGTAATAAACAAATTTTGCAATATGTTTTTATCCCTGATTAGAGAATCTTACCTATTCTCCTTCCCCTAAAAGTAGTAAAGTTAGGGGATGCATATTAAATTGGGGGGGGGGGGGGATTGAGACATCTGCAGAGGGAAAGATGTTTAATTTTTTATTATTTTCTTTTTTTTTTTTGAAGTTCTAAATTAGCACATCTAGTTGGGGAGAAAATTATGTTACTAGCCATTTTGTACATAGTTAATAATAAAAGCTTCTCTTACAGTTTTATCTGTTTTTATTTGTAAAGGTATTCCTTGCAAAATCCTATATATACATTTAAACATTACACAAAACACACATGCACATAGATTACTTGAAGAGGCACTTATAATAAAAGACTTGAGTGTGTAATCCCAACTATCTTTTTATGTGTTTTTTTCACTTAGCAAAAGATCTGATTTGCTTCCATCACATTTCTTTATATTTAATACTGTTTTATTTTAAATAAACAGCATTTCTTACCTGAATACTTTTGAAGGGCTATTTCAGATGTGTAGAATGATATATAGAACAATGGATATAACATTTTTCAAGAAGACCGAAAAAATAAAAGTGTATGTTGTGATGTTAGTCATGTTCTCAGATGAGTTGTGTCCCTGTAAGTCAAAGAAGTAACAGTGATAGTGACTTTGAGTGAGTGTGTTTTGTGATTGGGGCGAGTAAGATATTAGGTATTTAGTTCAGTGTTGCTATAGGCCAAGAAACGTATAGGGGTGAATCTGAAATCTCATCCAGGCAATGAGATTGCAGGATATTCTTATATGTTACCTGCTGTGGAAGCAAGTAATTGAGTAAGGAGAATAATGAAATCCTTAAGTTGCTTAGAGATAGCCAGTTTATACATCATCCTTTGTGAGCATGATCTGTGGTTGTGATTTTGACATAGTCTAGGCAATCATAAATGTTGTTGAAGCAAAAAGATGTATGGAACTACAGTGGTGAAGGCTATTACAAACTCAGCAAACAGATTAATGTACTATGACATGAGTAATTAGGGAGGGGTGATCAGGAATGTACAGGGGATTTAGTTTGAAATCAGTTGCCAATTTGCAGATTGAATTTCTAAAATTAGAAGTATAAATAGAATGAGAGGAATAAAATGGATGAATTATGAAATTAATGTCTAAGACTGTCTTGAGACTCTGAAATATTGAGCCTGAGGATAGATTGAGAGAAAATGCTTTGCACAGCTTGGCAGATAAGAAAAGTAGGGTTCATACAATTCTTTTTATATAGGTAAAGTTAGGTGTGGGTCTCCCTTATCATGGGAGACCCACACCTAACTTTTATAGGCAACCAAACCTATTACACCTCTCTTTAAACTCATTCACTGTTGGGACACTCAACTAATTCTGGCAATCCATTCCACTCACTCACCACTTTCCATGCAAAAAATCTAGTCCTTTTACACAACTTCCATGGGTGAACCCTAGTTCTCTATTTGTTATGTATTGAAACATTTATTTTGTGTCAATCTTATAGAACCCCCTTTAATAACTTATAAATTTTTATCATGTCCCCTATTTTCTGCCTATTGACTAAACTTTACAACCCACACCTTCAACTTATCCTCATAGGAGGCATTCCACAGACCTGTCACCAGCTTGGTCACTTGTCTCTGAATCTTCCCCGCCACCTCCTGATTCCCAAGAAACCCAGGTGACTGAATCTGTGCACAGTAATAGTGAAGATGTAGCTGAATCATAGCCTTATAAAGAGGGATAATAACCTATCAACATATTTTAAACATCCAAGTAATCATTTCAGCCATTTTACCAACTTATTTTGCAATATGTTCTCTGTCCACCATTACCTCCAAGTTAATACCTTATCAATTTCCTGCAATCCAGTACCATCAGTATGATAGAGTATTTAAATTTTTCAACCTGAAGTGCATAATCTTACATTTTTCAACATTAAACTGACAACCATTATCCTTTGCCCAAAGTAGCAATTTATTTAAGTCATCCTGCAGAAGATCTGCATCACCAATAATTGAAACATAAGTTGATGAGAAAAGGAAGAACAATTATTCTTCCCTGGATCCTGTATAAGGAGCATATAAGCATGAAAGAAAGTGAAAAGCAGATTTTTTTGCATAGAAAGCAGTAAATGAATGGAATGCTTTTCCAGAGTAGTTGGTGAAGTCCATCAATATTAAATATAATCAAGGTTGATAGATGATGTATACTTTGTTCTATAAAGAGTATGACTTCCTGTATTGCATCTTGTGACTTCATTAAGGGTTTGAAATAATATTAGTTATCTTTTTATCATCCAAAATTTTTCTTATATAATTATTAGGAATGTGAGCACAAATCCTCCATATTTTGTGATTGCCATGGAGGTGATTGTTTATCCTCAATATGTTGCATCACTTTTTACATCACTTTTGGGTTAATGCATTGATAAGTTTGACATTGTGAGGAATCAAGCCTATCTTAACATTCCTTTAGGGCTTACCTTATAGTGTGCTTATGCCAAGTCTTATGTCAATCAAAGTATGCACTCCAGAGGGTGGAGAAATGTCTAGGTGAGTAGTATGGGAAAGAAGAGAACCAAGGGTGAAGTGTAAAGAAGAGAAAGGAGATAGTATGATATAGCAATTCTGTGATTAGGGAAGTACTTGACGAAATCATGGTGTTTTACAAGATACAATATGAGATATGACTGATGTAGGGAACGTGAGTAAAAATCACTTGAAAGATGATAAATATGGAATGAGTGAAAACAAGAACAGCAAGCTAGTCAAGATGGGAATGGTCAAAGATAACAGGTTGGAGAGGATGAGTTCAAGTAGCAGTTGTTTGTATTACACTGGTATAGATATGCCTCTAAAACAGAGTTTGAGGTGTGTGTGTGTGGTGGGGGGGGGTGAATTGAATTTCAGAAATTCAATTCAGAATATGTATAAGCTGGATGGTCACCTGTGTTAACCTCTTCATTAATGCTACAGGTATTGGAAAGAGAAAGGAAAAGTTTATTTTACTGCTGTGAATACACTGTGGCCAAAAATTCTTATTATTAGAGTTGGCTGAAAGATAAGGTTATATTTATAAGATGAGAATGTGAGGATTTGTCATGGAAGAAAGAGGAGAGAGAGAGAGGATGAGGGGGGAGGTGATAACAAAGGAATTGCATTCTGCAAAGATAGTGATCTAAAATGAGGGTATCAATAGTAGTAATAATTTGAAATAGCAGGTTTGAGAATGTCTCAAACCTGCTCTCCAGCCAAAAGGCTGCAGGTTCGAATCCCACTGTGGGCATGGATGTTTGTGATTGGCTATGGAAATACTTGTGGTGATGGACAGTAGATGGCGTTGGTGTAGTTGTGGTTAGTTGTAGTTGGTGGATTGAGTGGTGGAGGCAGAGAGCTGTAGAGTAGGTGCCCTCTGTTGATGAGTCTGTAACTTCCTGGAGGTGTCATGTAATAACAATAATAATTACAAATCATGCTGTATTATATTCTGTGAGGTAGGCAGATAATTATTATGGGCAATTTTAATAGAGATAAACCAGGTGAAAGAAACAGCATAGCAAAAGAAAGAGGGAATTCATAGATCTGAAGAGAGAATTATCTTAGCATGTATGGAGGATACTCGAAGTTTGAGGATATTAGATCTTATTATAGCATCATATGATAGATGAACCATCCTGCTACCAATGGTTCTGATATGGGAAGTCTTAGTTAAGAAGGGGAACAAGCTAGGAGGTCCCTTTGTCATACACGCAGCTCATTATACCTTGCCATAAACACATTCAAATTCTCTGGAGACATCACTCTCAGGCAAGGCACTCCAATCATTCACAACTCTGCATGCAAAAAATATGCTTCTCACTCCCTTCTTTACACTCTGCTTATACAGCTTCCAGGGATGGGGACCTTTTGTTCTACCATGATCTCCCACCATTTTATGACAAACCTCTTCAATACTGCTCTTATAACAACCCCTTACTAACTTGTATGTCTCTATCTCTCATCTCCCAGATCCTGTAAATTGCATCTTCTCAAACCTTTCCTTTTCAACATTACAGAGATCAGAAACTACTTTAGTTAGTCACTTCTTGACCCTTTCCAACATCTTTTCATTCTTTTGAAAACGAGGTGATCAAATCTGTGCACAGAAGTGTAGCCAAACAGAGCCTTATACAATGGAACAAGAATCTCTGTACTTCTAAAAGTCAGTGTCCTCCGCATCATTCCCATAATTCATTGTGTTGTCCTCACAATTTTGGTAATGTCCTCTAAATTTTACATCATTATCCAGCATCACACCAAAATCTCTTATTTCCTCCACCTCCAACAATATATCCACACCAAGCGGAAAGCTTTGTTTTCCAAATTTTAAAACCTTACATTTTAAAGATTTTTAAAGAAAGAAAGATAACATAAATTGAAAGCCAAATTGAAAGAAAGATAAATAAGACATTTAAAATTAATAGCTAAATTCTGACACTTTCATATATAAATGAAATTAAAATCAAAAGAATGCAAAATTTATATATTAAAAATTCATAAGTTGCATAACCTAATTTCCAGTTCTTTTGTCCCTTGAATGGGTCAGACAGGAATTTAATCTCCAGCTGATAAAAAAAAAAAAAAAAACCCTACACTGTCAGATTCCAAAAAAAAAGTATCCGAAAAAAAGTATTTGAAGGTACATTATAACATGGATGAGATGTATTGAAAAGTTTAGGATTGATATGAAGACCCATGAATGTCTGAGTTCTCTAATAAAGTTGGGTAGAGCAATAGTGTGTGCAGGATGTCAAAATTTTGTAGGATGATTTGGATAGTTTGGAGGACTGGGCTAAGAATGGATGTCATTTTAATGTGGCAAAATGTAAGGTTATGCATTTTGGGGTGAAAAGATTAGCAGCAGTATATCACATCAGTGGGACTGTACTCCAGGAGATTGACGAGGCCAGGGATTTGGGAGTGTTGGTGGATAGGGAGTTGAAGTTTAGGGGGCACATTGCAAAAGTGGCTAAATCAGTTCATCAAATCACTTGGTTGCTGAAAAATACTTTAACAAGCAGAGACAAACAGGTTATTGTTCCTCTGTATCGAGCCTTGATAAGACCCCATCTAGACTACTGTACCTAGATATGGGCGGCAGGGTTTCTTCTTGATGGGGAGGAGGTGGAGAGGATCCAGAGACGAGTGACCAAGATGATAGCAAGTCTATGGAATGAACCTTATGAGAACAGGTTGAAGATTTGTGGGTTGCAGAAATTGGTTGATAGGCGGAAAAGGGGTGATATGATTGAGACATTCAAATTACTGAAGGGTTTTTATAAGATTAATTCAGAAGATATTTTTCAGAATAGGACTGGTGGTGGGAGGACTAGGGTCCATACATGGAAGCTGGGCAAGAGTGCAGTTAGCAAGTGTGTTAGAGCTAGGTTTTTTACTTGCAGAGTGAATGAGTGGAATAAGCTGCCAGAGTCTGTTGTGGGTACTATGACTGTAAATGAGTTCAAGGCGAAGTATGATAGATACTGTGTGAACGTCGAATAGTTGTTCTTGACATGATGTTAGGGCCTCCCTCGATGAGTCTATGGACTCCTTGGAGTTGCCCGTAACAAGAATAATAATTTTGCCTTTTTAATAGAGACAAATCCTGCCACTTCTGGATTCGAACTTGGACCAAACATCACCACTAACAATTCAGGGATATGTGGGCTCTTACTGCCAATATAACAATAAAAATGATTGCTTTGTGTGAAAAAAAAAAATGCTTATTTAGCTTATAAACATAAATAAATAACAATTAACATAAACTTAAAAAAGCACTACCATTTTCTATTGTTATTAGTTTATCCCAACTAAAATCACTTTAATTTGTTCTTAGTTGGGTTTGATATGCTTTTTGTGTATATCCGAGTTGGATTTAAGTTTGCTTTGACCCTGAGTTATATCTTTTGAGAAGTTCCCTTGAAGTCAATTTTTGGTTAAGAACTTTTCAGAGGACTTTTGACTCTGTAGAGATCTGGATTAATTACAAAAGAGAAGTGTATGAAAAAATGAACAATTACTAATTAACTGTACTTCAGTGGCCTGCTAACAATATATAGTGTATTCAGTTTTGTCCAAGAGATGCACTATTATGGTCAAGAAACTTAGATTCTTATAAATTCAATTATGATAATGATAAGGTAGTTAATCCTAATTCCATAGTCATATCTCTCAAGCTGAAAAATAATTACTAATTACTGAAAATAGGAATGGAAGTTCATAACTTAACCTAATTGGATAAATAAAAATGGGCACTCTGTTACTGAAATTAGCTTTGTTATTTCTTTTTTCTTCTTTAATATCAAATATGAGTATCATTAGTTTCTGAATTTAAAAGTATTAAATTATGCTATTTAGCCTTTTTATATGGACATAAAAGGTTTATCATTTCAAACATTACAAATGACAGAGAACACATGAAATTTACAGACAAATTTACACTGGCCTCATAGCCTTAGTTGCTTTGGCCATAATTCCATAATTCTAATCCTATTTGAGCATAATTTAGTTATTAATTTTCCTTCCTACTGTGGTTAGGTGTAATTATATTTTGGTATGGACACTTCATATATTGACATATATTGATGTATGGATTTGATTTTTCAGCTGAAAGTGCATTAATGAGACTGACATAGTGGTGGCAAGGTTTTTCCTCTTATAACCTACCATTCAAAAATTTACTGATAATTATATCCTTCTATTAGACTACAATCAACAAGAAAGAAATTTCAATCTCATACCTTAAAGGAACCTTGGAACAAATAGCATGGATTCTTCAGAAATTCAATCTATATGCTTTCTTCAAACCACCCCAGAAACTCTCTTCTTTCTACCATTTACAAGGGGTACATTATCACCTCATTCCTTACTAGCTATTTATGAAGTACCCTGCTCATGTCATCTTTGCTATTTTGGTCAAATTGGCAGTTTTACCTTGATTAGAATCGTAGAACATCAAGACTATATTACACTCTGGAATCCAACAAGTCTGGCTTTGCTTCTCATGCTTTGGACATTAGCACAGAGTTCTTTGGAACCAGACAAAACTTCTTCATTCTAGCAAATTCAAATTTGATAATCTAATTATCATTAGATTATAATGATATTTGTTAGAATGAAGAAGTTGCCTTGAAATACTATGAAATCATCCAAATCTCAAGCAATCAGACTGCATGCCATTCTCTAAGTTTTGCGAAGTGATCACTATTAATTGTTCATAGGTTTTTTTAATTAATAATTATTTAAAATTATTTTTTATATACAACTTTTTACAATTGTTCCTTTGAACTTTAATAGTGTATTCATATACTTCAGCTGACCGAGACCATGATTTATGATTCATTATTGTGATTCATGTTTTGAATGTAGTTAACAGTCTGTCTCCTTGATATCCATGTAACGTGAGATGAAATATATTGAAAATTTTGAATAGTACACATTAGTTTATTGTGGTATAGCCTGTGACATCTTCCGAAAGTGCATTTTACTACATTTTATCACCTTACACTTGGCTAAGTTAAATTGGGTTGAGTCCCCTACTAATGAGGGGTTACTGGTGTATTAATGCAGCTGGTATGACACTCCTCTGCTGCGTCGCCTAAGGGGACCGCCTTCTCATGGACTCAACTCCCTAAGGGGACTATAATCCGTGTGTGTTCACGGGGCCGGTTTGCCTGCTTGCGGGATGAAAAATCCCAGATAAACTGGGGAGAAAAACCTTGCTGTCCACACCCAAGGCCGGCTAACTTGGCTAAGGCTGAGGAAGATCCTTGAGCTCCTCACATCGTCGGCAGGAATCGAACCTAGGATACTCCTTCCCCAGGCATATGGTTGCGAAGCGCATAGCCACTAGGCTAACCGCGCGGACGGCAGCCATTTACCTCTGCCCATAATGCCAGTCCGTCCTACAGGTCTCTATATCACCTTCATTCTATCGTCCTACAGGTCTCTATATCACCTTCATTCTATCGCTCATTCCAGTTTTGCATTATCAGCAAACAGCTGAATATTTCCCATAAATTCATTTCCTGTATCACTGACATCAAATTAAACAACAGAGGCCTTGTGATACACTACTAGTCTATTCACCTGCCTTCTCATGAAAAACTCAACTCCTCCATAAAACCACTGTGTGATATCTGTCAATTATAATTATTATTATCATTATATCAAGATTATAATTAATATAATATATGTAATAAAGTTATGTTATTCAAAAAATTATTGAGTGTTAGCACTTTTATAAAAATCCGACGAGTGAGTTATTATTAGACACCTCTAAGGACTCGTGGAACAGCACTCCATTCCATACTATCTGTTGTCTATGCTTACGAATCTTCATCTACACACAACGCCATTTACTTAGCACTAGTTGTACTTTTTTCTATAAATTGCCTGTGCACTCTGGGCTGCTTTGCCTAAATGCGGGATAAAAAATCGTTTATTTACTCGTTTTATTAAGTGTAATTTTATTTTTAAAAAAATAAAAAAATCAGCTAACGCCTTTTTATTCCCGTATATACGGGAGTAGGCGAGGCCATTTAGCCCTATCTAACTTTTGGAGACTGAGTGGGCAGTTCAATCTCCACTGGTACCCAATCAGAGACAGATGGCCCAAGGCTATCACTAATTAAGCGGTACGCAGTGAAGAGAGACGACTCAAATGTGCCGCCATCTCGTGGTCTCTAACCCTAACACAATATATTTAATGTCTGAAATAATGTGGGTTCTACGGTCGATTTTCTTGAGTTTACAGGACGAAAAACCCGAGTTTCCGGGAGGAAAAACCTGCTTGCCCGTGCCAGAGATCGACTAACTCGGGAACCGGTCGAAAAAAGGCTTAGAAAAATTTCCTCTAGTCGCCGACTAGACTCGAAACCAAGACTTCCTTCGTGCGGCCTAGCGCGGTGGTGTGCAAACGCCACATCCACCGAGCTACACAGGCTGGGTGTAATTTTATACTTAAAAAAAATCGAACTCGTTTTTGATTAATATATTCTATACGCATATATGAACTATATTTACATATTCTGTACATCTCGGAATACCTCCAAGGACTCATAGAAGAAGGGCACTACTTCGCTTCACACATCTCACCGTCTTCCCCTAATTTTCCCCCAGTAAAGGGTTCGATTGAAGTGTTGGACAAGCTTTAATAAAACGTAATTAAATAACACGATTAATATACAATATTATACACGTAAATACTTTGTGTTTCAGTTGTGATTGCGTATATTGCCTATTCATTAAACCTTAAGACGGTAAATACCAAATTTCATAAATTCAATATAACTGCAATTAGCTGGGATTTCCAGTTCGCATTATTTTGCCAAATTTTGTGAATGAAATGCGACGATTGAAACCAAAATCGAACTACATTTACATCTGTATATCTCGAATTTTATTATTATTACATGACACTTCCAAGGAGTCTAAGGACTCATAGCAGGAGGTCATTCTATTCTACTTCGCTATGCACATCTTACCATCTCCCCTACTACTTAAATTCTCCAAATACAACAACATTATTGTTACCATCAACGCCATCCACTGTCCATCAGCACCAACACCAGTATTTTTTTTTTTTTTGTCTTTAAATTGTGTGCTCTCATGGCCGATTTGTTTGTACGCAAGATGAAACACCTGAATATCCTAAGAGGAAACCCTGCTATCACCGTATGAAATCAACTAACTCACCTTCAACTGAAAAAGCCCATATAAAGATTTCTCTTCCCGACGAGAATCAAACTTAGGTCTTTTCCAATCGCAATGTTTCGCTATTCTTCCATCCAAGTGCGCTATTTTATTCTATTTTACAAATGGTCCACTCAAACAAAAACTGGAATAGCTTTGCAAATTTTGGCAAGGATTCCAAACATCCCGTCCAGGCAGAATCCTGGAATGATTTGCGTATGGAGAAACAAATGGGCATTTTTATAGTTACGATCCTTCAAGAGCTGAGATACCGTCCAGAAACAGTATGAAGAGATAGGAGACTGATGATGAGCTATGAAAATGTGTCCAATTATTAAAATGATGTGTAAAACAATTTGAATATATGCTATGTTATTCATTTCCAGCTACATTCAGGTGAATTTTGAAAATTCTCGAAGACTTACTTCATATCCGAACAAAAAGCTTTATTTATTTTGTTTGTTTGTTTTGAATTTTTTTCAATATTTCTGGAAATGTATATTAACGGTTTCCTTAGCTTTAAGTTTCATAAATACAAAGACATCAATAACTAAAAGCTCAAACGACCTTTAAGAGAAGTGAAAAACACCAGTCCAGTGGAGTCCAATGACTTCAAACTGGAGGCTATTTCTTTGGTTTATAATTCATCTCGTTCATTTTCAAGTTTTTAATGTCGTATTCCTAATGTACTTTCCTTTCGAAAAATAATTTTGTCCTTTCTATTATTAAAATATTATTAGAATATGTTATAACTGAAGCACACTTACCGAAAATAAATAAAAAATAATAATAATAACGTTTTTTTTGTTATCTAAATATGCATTCTATATAGTCTATGGTCATATAGAAAACACATTATTTTTTCTTCGAACATACCACTCCGAAATAATGTTGTTAGTCGATTGGTAGAGTGTTTGCTACTAATGGCTCACGCAAAAAGTTAAGCAAGTTTGAGCGCGGTTAGTAGTTGGATGAAGTTCAATCGTTCGATGCTGTTGGCACACTCTCCCTCGATGAGCCTTTGGACTCCCTGGAGGTGTCACATAATAATAATTAAACAAATATGACTATAGCGGCCATCTCCAGAGTATGAATCAACCAGTGTTCCAATAAACCACGTGAAAGCAAGCGAAGAAACCGAAATAGTTCAGTTTGGCTTTTGTCAAATTCATCTACTTTATTTGATGTTTCTTAAAAAAGTATACATAATTATTAATAATTTTTAATAATAATAATTTATCCTACATATGAATTTCAGTGGTATGATTCTTTGAGAAAAAGCCGTAACGACACCTATTTATTGAAAACAACCACTTTTCATAAACAACTGTACGAATACACGAGATGCGTATTTGTAAAGTATTATTTCATTACTACATGATCAACATGTTTATATTATAAAATGTTATGCATTCCAAATAAGTAAACAGTTTTGTCAAAGACGAAGCGCAATTAGTAGAGTGGAATTCTTAGTGTTAGTTTAATAACAAAAGTATTGCTAATATTCCAGATAATTTTCCCCATTAAACTGGTAAGTTAATGAGTAATTACTAATTTATGTAAGGTGAATTATTTTTAAACGTTTACTGTTCAACACATGCACAAGCATACAAAAAAGGAAAACGTTACAAAATCTTATTTAAAGATACAGATGTTTAATTCCATCTTTAATTCGGAAGGACGAAAAAGCTAGTATAAGGTTCTTGTCCCGTAAAGGATTTCGGGAAGATATTTAAAACGACCTCACATCCCCAGTGAACACTGACGCGTCATTATGGCTACTTTAATACTTTTAATAAAAAAGTGTTAGAAAATAAATAATTAAAAAAACTTGGATTTATGTGTATATGAACAAGATTTTAGAGGATATCGGCATTCCCACAGAAAGTCTAGTTGAAGAGTTTTCTCTCGCCAAAGAAGATGGAAAATGTTAGGTTATTGCTAAGAAAATCATTTCAGAAATGAAATTAAGGATGCAGAAATAGATTTTTTTCCCTAATAAATATTAAGTGCGGGTATTTAAATATAAACCTACCACGTTAAAGAGATAATGAAATAAGATAAATATCCAAGTATAATAAGAACAAGTTACGTCCTTTTTACTATTAGAACGAGTGTATTTTCTAATTCTAAAGTAGACAATGAATAAAATCCAATCTTATATTCTCAAATATGTTTTTTGACGTGCAATGGTACTGATAACGCTCCCCCCCCCCCTCCTCACAAAACGATGGATTCTAGACTGGCCGATGTTCTTAGATTTTGCGAGATTCGAGGCGACAAGATGGTTGATATAAGCCGTGGTCGGATTTACGTTTAGCAAGATGGACGTCTGTTTATTTATTTATATCTTTTTTAAATTAATTGAAGTACGAGACCACTGAAGAGGAGGGGGGATCTCGGCCTCATACTCGAGATGACATGAGAAAGGGAGAGAGAGAGAAGAGAGAGGCCCCAAATCATGAAGTCAAGAGGTGCATATGACAGTATTATTATTACTACGAGACACCTCCAGGTAGCCCACAGACTCATCGAAGAAGGGTACCTATTGACGGTAATTATTATCATCATCAAATTCCTCACATGTATCCTCTACACCCGGGTGCAGAGGATATGATAATACTACATGAAAAACTTACGTTATTAAAGTGTCGGTAATTATTAAGGAGTCCATTTGAAAAGTAACTAAGATATCTCACAATGGATCCCGTAGTATTTGGGGGGGGGGAGATATGTTCAATCGTTGCATGTAAATCAATATTAAATTCAAGTTATTTGCTTTAAGATTTCTCTTAATAAAATTAATTGAAAAGAGGAGAATGATTCCATTTCTTCATCAGTCGATAGCATTTAGTTCAATTAATAGATGGGACTAAATGCTATCTACTAAATCCTATATATATATATATATCTGAGACAATCTTGGGATTATGGTGGCTAGAAATTTGAAATTCAATTAATTGATGACATACATGCAAATCAGACAATAAAACATACGCAATTTACAGACAGAATTACTATTGGTGATGATGGACGGTAGATGGCGCTGTGTATTGATGGTGGTAGTGTCGTTGGTCTCTAATAATAGTAACAATATTAATGTTTCAATTAAAGCTGCTTAGTAATTTGACTGCAGTGACTGACTATCTTGGCGAATTATCACACTAAAGTCAGGAGATTAAAATAACATATTATTAACAGATACTGCTTATTTTAGTGAAACGCAGTTTATTGGGTTAATAGATCCCATTTCGTAATATAAAATTACAGAAGTTCCTATATATCTGAGACAATCAGAAAAAATGATGTTAACGTTATCACCTACTTATTATCAGCAACTGAACTTAGTCGTATATAGTAAGTTTATTTATTTTCATATGACATATAACAAATGCGACTTGTGCAATTTCGCAGTGAGGCAGAAACACAGAAAGTTATTTTTAGAATCGAATCATATGAAGCTCTTCTGCTCACAAAAATATAACGTTACCTTTAAAACTATACAAGCTTTTCTAAAAGTTACACGGTTTCATAAAATGCTATCACAACGATCGTGTCTCATGTTGGTTAGTCATCCTCTGTAAGTACCGATCAAGTACTGCATACTCTGGAAGTATACTGGAGAAAGGTGAGGAAGCACAGATCTTGGGATTATGGTGGCTAGAAATTTGAAATTTACTCAGATGATTGCTGTAATAGAGCAATCCTTCGATTAATGCGCTCTTTAAAACAGGTGCATTAATAGAAAACGCACTAATCGAATATAATAACCTATGGGAAAAAGTATAATTCGTTCCTCAAATTTCTTTTTCCCTTAATTTCTTTTATAAAAGAATTAGGGTATATCTCAGGGCTTAGTTAAAGGAAAACCATGAAATTCAAATGAATTAACTTAGATTCATTTGAAAAGCCTCTAAAATCATTTGCATAACGTGAAACAATGTGCTTCCAAATGACTCGCATATTACTGGCAGTAATTTCATTCGACTTTATAACCAGGCTGAGATTCTGATTTGGCCAGAAAGGTGTTGGAAGGCATTCGCTTCCAAAAAAAAAGGCTGGGTTCATCGACATTAAATATTTGTTGGTCATAACAGCCCTCTTTTTGCACAATTTTCTCCAAAATTTCTGGCCACCTTCTTATCTGCAGCTTCGCCTGTTGTGCTTAGAACATTATGTAGGCTATTTCTCTTTTAGAAACGCTCAAACCACCACTAGCGTGGAATTATTCTTTTCCATCATTGTTAGCCTTTTCTCTTCAAGGTCACAAATAGACGTAATGCTTTTGATTTAATAAGGTCAATGCTCAGCGGGGTCCGTTTCTGGTTACAATCTTCGATCCATGTAGAAAGAAGTCTCTCTAATTCAATCATTATAATACTTTGATTTCGAGTGGTCTGCATGCATGATGAACTTGAAGCAGCCTTACCTTTCTCTTTGTATTGAGCAGTTTTGCGCTTAAAATTGCTCGTATAGTTGATTCACCCATTTTTTGTGTTCTTGTCCTATCTTTGCTCTGGACTCGCCTTGTTCATTTTTCTTTATTATTTCAAGTTTTTCTTTTCTTCCAATGAGATTACTTTTCGAATCATTTTCACACTTTCACATTTTTTTCCGCACTAATTCTTTTACTCATGTGAAAGATTGGGAAAATGCTTTAAAATAAAATAAAAAAGTAAGGAAAACAATTGCAAAGGAGGCACGAGATACGATAATCAAACTTCTATGTAATTAGCAGACGACATAAATTTGGCGGTGCAATTAAAAAAATAACTTTGTAAAATGTTTTAAATCGGTAACTAAATTATTTCATCCTGGTGAGTGATTTTTTAAAATAGTTAGCCATAAAAATGTATATCGATTTTAGAGGCGCACTAATCGAATTTGGGTATAGAAAAGAAATGGCGCACTGATCGAAAACGCACTAATCGGAGGCGCATTAATCGAGTGATTGCTGTATTAAGACGAACATTAATCAGCAGATATAAAATGGTAAAACTAATCAGGACCTTGTATAAAAAGGTCCTGATTAGACCATATCAGGACTTCTGTGCTTAAATCTGGTCACCACGGTTTGGAGGGGATAAAGATACTTTGGAGAGGGTGCAGAGGCAGTTGACAAAAATAATTTCAGGAGTGTGGATTGTTAGCTATAAGGATAGAATTGAAGTCATGCAATATGCAATTTGACTGATAGAAGGCCAAAGGATGATGTGACTGATACGTTAAGCTCTTGAGAGGTATTTAGCGGATGGATACGAGAGGGATTTTTCAGATAGTGGGAAATAAGAAGGGGGCGAGAATTAGCGGCCATCCTAGAAATTGCGCAAGGAAGTAGTGAATAAGAGGAGGATAAGCGGTATTATTTATTTATTGATTGATTTTTAAGTGGAGAGTGGTGAATGAGTGGAATGCATTGCCTGAGTATGTTGTCAATGCTAAGAGTGTAAATGAGTTTAACCTTCCGTATGATGGATATTACAGACAGGAGAGATTTTCCGTAAGCCTGTGGACTTTTGCAATATATGTATACTTATTTCACTCTGTAATGTGAAATCACTGTAATATGATATATACTTCTGATAATGTATGTATTTATGAATGTTATAAATTTCTCTCTCACTCGATGAGTCAATTTGACTCCATGTGCCAATCAATGGGTAAGTCGCCAATTTTGTATCATGTGAACCCGACGTCAAAATAAAAATTTCAGATTTTAGCAACCCAAATTAGATAAACAAGCGTTTTTTTCTTTTCTTTTTTTTTATACTGGCGCTATTAGACAAAATAAAAAAAGATTACTATCTCAACTACAGATAGCACAAAGTGTGATTCTTTCCATGGAAGAAAGTATAAGTAAAGATATGACAGCATATAATCACAAAACAGTGGGCTTCGTAATAGCACTCTTATAGAGCAACACTATCGAGTAAAAATGCGTATTAGTTTCGATTTGTCTGTATGCGCACAAGCTATTCCAGGACTCTAGCTGGACGTATTTTAAATCCGAATCTATACAAAAATTTGGTGAGTTACTTTCTTAGTTGTTTCAATCAGACAAATTACAGTCATACAAAGGAGTAAAACATGTCATTTATACACTATCGGCCAAGTGGTTAGCGTATCTGCTTTTCCATTAACAGGCTGCGAGTTCGAATCCAGCGTTTTAGGTGTGAGATGAATTTCAATGCGCAGTGAGATCACTTCCCCACTAATTGGAGGCCTGGCGTGGTTGAAAGAGTTCCACGTTTGACTTCTTAGAGAAGAAGTTCAGGACTTAGTGAAAACTCACTAAATATAATATATATAATTAATAAAGATGAAAAAAAAATCATTAGCTCACCGACAGTACTCATGTACTATAGATTCACAATAACCTTCCACTGGATATCTAGAATTTGATAAAAATTCTAGACATCCAGAGTAGAATTAAATAAAATTAGAGATTTTAGGATGCACACAAGGGTTGTTGTGTGCATCCTGTTGTGTGAAATCCCATCGAAACGACATGTTGATGATGGACCATCAACATGTCGTTTCGATGGGATCATTTTTATTGGAAAATCGTTTTATTAATTCCATACTTGGAGTGGAATATAATGGAATGTCCTCTTTAGAATCTTTATAAAATATCTGCAGTAGCAAAATCAGGCCAAACGAACTTATATGTCTGCAAAAGAGAAGCGAAAGAAGGGTTGGTTGACATTTATAACTTTCGACGCACGCTTCAGTTTTTCACAAAAATACCACAGTACGATTTTAACTCAAACGTGGTAAATTAATTCATAGTTAACAAAAAGAGCCTCCGTAGCTTAGTCGGTATACACGAAGCTCTTTGGTCCGAAAAACCTGGGTTTGATTCCCCTCCATGAATGTTTATGTGGTCTGTTTTGACTAAAGGCGAGTTAGCCGGTCGCATACAGGCGTAATGGATTTTTTTTTTTTTTTTTTTTCACTTGTAAACTCAGGTTTTTCGCCCCTCAGAACAGGAAAAACCGGCCACGTAAACACAAACAAACACATCTAGACATATGACACTCCTGGAATAAGGATTAACCAACCTATTCCGTAGGATTACGTTGGTTAACCACACTTCACATGTAGGCACCTACATGTGAAGTGTGGGTCTAAATAAACATCAAGACACCAGTTGGCAAAATTGATCACAGTGTATCCCCCTCCATATTAACACCTAAAACACAGTTTTCTAGTGCACGTCAGCTAATAAAGAAATTATTATTATTATTATTATTATTATTATTATTATTATTATTATTATTATTATTGTTGTTGTTGTTGTTGTCAATTGTCGACAACTTAACCTGAACTGTTGAGTTAGAAAATCTACTGATGTATAATAAAAGAAAAGCGCGCCTTTTAGCACTATTGTTACACCCTGATAAACAAGAATGTAAAAATTTCAGTTATCATGGTGTAACAAGAAAATAAAAATATAAAATCCTATGTAAGTAGCTAATACAAAATATTTAAAAACAGAAAAAATGCTTGCATCCAAGTAAAATAATTATAGTAGAAATTGTTCGTTTAAATAAATATAAGAAAGGAAATCTTATTACAAAAAAGGATATGAAAAAAAAATAGGTTAAGAAAGACAAAGAAGATTAGAGATAAGAATTGTATGCGAGAGGCTAGTTTAACACGTGAAAAGAGGAGATTAAAATATTTAAGCAAATTCTAAAAAGGGGATTAATTTAGTATAGAGGCTAGCTTAAAACAAATGACGTTTGCTCAACGTCGTCACGTGAGAGTCGTGTGCAAGCGAACCGTAACTAGGAGCCATGCAGATAAAAGGGTTAGGAACCCCCCCCACGCACACAAGGCTTTTTTTCCTAGGAGTTTCTTCACGAAATTTTCGTATAGGTAACACGTGGTTAAAATTGTAGACTTCATAGGTGCGGAACCTTTCACAGCTTCCGGAATTCTTTCTTTGTCGTCGATAATGTTATGTTAAGTATCGTCGATACCGTGGAATGTGATAACTTCAAGTCACGTGCTATCGTATCCACTTTCTTTCCGCCTTAATACTTCTGGATAACTTTCATTTTACACTCTAAATCAATAGTTTTCCTTGATTTCTTAGCTGGAAAATTTGTAGATGAAGGCATTTTCCTTTTACTACACATTTTATGGGTAGTATTTCTGTAGAATTTTAATTAAATACACCGCACGCAACAGATGCTTGAAAGCGACTGAGTGTATGTGAGAGACAGTTGTACGCGCAGTGGTGTAGCTAGAGCTTTTGCCGCTCTGAGTGTGCCGCCCCTCTCAATACACACCAAAACTACTACAAAAAGTCAAAACGACGTATAGGGAAATAAATTAAACGCTATGTTTATTTTTGAAGTAAAACTTTAATTTCAACATCCTGAAATGTTATATTTCTTGCTTTTCTGTTAGCAAAATCATCGATGACAATGGCGAAGTCTATTTCATAGTAAAAAAAAAAAAAAAATCAGCTAACGCCTTTTTATTCCTGATTGCTGGCCCAAGGCTGTAGGGAGTAGGCGAGGCCATTTAGCCCTATCTAACTTTTTGGAGACTGAGTGGGCAGTTCAATCTCCACTGGTACCCAATCAGAGACAGATGGCCCAAAGCTATCACTAATTAAGCGGTACGCAGTGAAGAGAGACGGCTCAAATGTGCCGCCATCTCGTGGTCCCCAACCCTAACATAATATATTTAATGTCTGAAATAATGTGGGTTCTACGGTCGATTTTCTTGAGTTTACAGGACGAAAAACCCGAGTTTCCGGGAGGAAAAACCTGCTGCACCGTGCCAGAGATCGACTAACTCGGGAACCGGTCGAAAAAAGGCTTAGAAAAATTTCCTCTAGTCGCCGACTAGACTCGAAATGAAGTCTTCCTTCGTGCGGCCAAGCGCGGTGGTGTACAAACGCCACATCCACTGAGCTACACAGGCTCCTATTTCATAGTAATGTATGTAATTCTTAATCAATTTTATTTAGAAAACTCTTCTTACAACTAGCAACACTTACAGCAGTTGTGAGGAAAATTCGCAGTAGTATTACAATATTTGGAAATGAGTTCTCGAGACTGTATTTTAGAATTAACTGTAAAAGTTCAAAAAGGTTCAAGGTGTCTCCCGGAGCGGACCCCCCCCCCCCCTAGCTACGCCACTGCGTACGTGAGTTATCGTATCCAATAGTTATCGTACACGCAGCTGCCCGATTTATTATTAATTTATTCATTAATTTATTTTATTTTATTTTATTTTGTGGTCGTAAGTACGACCAGGTGTACATGGGTGCTAGAGGGTATTTCCCCTAATATAAATTCGCTACTTATAATTGCATGCGGGATACAGGCAGACACAAATTTAACGTTATCTTTTAATGAAAAACATGAAAAGATAACGGGTTACTACAATTTATAGACAGTCTTTTTATCGGAACCGTGTATAAGTACCGCGTTCAACAAGGGTTACTACAATTTTAGACCGCGTTATATCGAAACCGCGTTATTATACGAGAGTTACCTGTATTTAGAAATTTATGTACATTTAATCAAACAAATTCAACATTTATTTTACAAATGATATTCTATCTTTTTCAATTTAGGTACTTGAATACAAATTCTACTCTACGGTTCTTTTTTATGAACTGGTCAATAACATCGTCATAAAAAGTTGGTTGTAACTTAATTTTCCCAAGCAACATGCAGAATTGTAAAGGCTGGCTGAAGCTCACTGGCTAGAGCTACTTTGACTGCGTATGGCCGTTTTAAGCAACAGGGTGAGATGGCGTGGAGGGAGCGGAAATGGCTATGCGCGCGCATGAAATTACAGTGCTGAAGCGAGGACCCGGATGCTCCCACAACCGAGCAATCCAAGGTAGCTTGACTATCATCGGCCTTCGATACACAACGCAAAGCTCAATTATTGCCGCGCAAGCTTAAAACGTCTTCTGTCTACAAAAATAAAAGCCTAAATGGAATGCTTATAAATGCATGCATTTATTAACAAATAAATATTACTTCTTTCTCAATTAATGAGCTTGCGCAGCAAGCATGGAGAATTCGCCACTGTAAAATACTTACTGGGCAAGCTCATTAATTGAGAAAGAAGACAAAAGAGAAACCACCTTGCTCCATAATCACTTCCCTGGTTAAGTAGCATACTGATACCCTACCAACCAATAGGCTGATAAGGACTACACACTACCACCACGAAAATTTAGCTACTTTAACTTCAATTCGGTAACCTCCTAAAATTATTTTTGTACTTTTAATATATCTCGTTAAATTTTGGTATAACTGTCTTAATTTATACTTATTATTCAAGCTAAGAGAATGATGAGGGAATATGTCATGCGGAAAGAGAGAGATGTAGCTAAGCTAACTACCACGCAAATAATAACCTAGCATTTTCTCTTTCAAAAATGACGTAAAAGACTTTCGATTTTAAGTGAATGCTATTCGATTAAACTGTTCATCGAAGTTGGTCACATGATGATGAAATTCCTGAATTAATTTAATATGGGAAGAGAAATACAATTGCAAAAAGAGGTTCGCACTTTGGCAGGGAAGCTTAAATAATTTAAATTTTGGGGTTTAGAACAATCTTGTCCAATATCTGCTCCAGAGTATTAATGTTTCCGGAAAAATACTTTAGCATCTTAATTCTGAATATATCAACTGCCATCTTCTTAAGAATATTCATTCATTAACTGTAACAGATACTTTTGACACTATTCGTAAGTGCTTTAGTAGGTATGATTGTTTTGTATCGCATGTTATTGAGACCAAACTAGAAGAAATAGATTCCTAAGTAAGAGTACAGCAGTTTAGTGTTACATCAAAACAGTAGCACAAATCGCTCACTTATCCGGAAAGAAAATCTCATCACCCCCTTAAGATGTTCTGCTTAACGATCTGTAACTGAAAAATAGATATGCATCATATAAACCAAACTGACATTATGACAGGACGGTTAATCATATATGCGGTCTTCCCTGTTGATTGTCAACTATATATATAGTCTAGTCACATATACTGTTACAACTTGAACATCGCATAAATCTTTATCATAAATTATTTACAGTTTTCAGCACACATACATTACAAGCCACGTGTGTAACGTACATATAGCAGCACTCAACGTCCGAAATGTCTCCTCTTTTGCCTTCACACACCGCCAAGTCTGTGAGGCCACATATCGATGGCGGCACACACACCATTCAACTGAAACGCGCCATTATTCGCTTCAAATCCACCTTCAGGCTGGCATTGCTGTGTTGTCGTTTCTTGAAGGCTACTCTGAAGCTCAGACTACAATTTGAAGTCCAACGAATTCAGATCGGGACTTCCAGGTCGTGCATATTCGCCTATAATCACTGTGCGTGGTCCTCGCCTCGTGTGCAGGGGCTGAGTCCTGTTGGAAGGTCTACTGTTTACCGTGAAACAAGGTGTTGTTCAGGGACCGTACCATCGCTCCCAGCACGGTGTCTTGATACACTTTAGCGTAGGTTTTCATCTTTCTCGCAGAAATGCAACTTGGATACCCCCCCCCCCACCACCACCATCACTGACGCAGGGTGATGACCTTCCTGAATCCTGGGTACTATGCCACATGCTGTGAGACCAACTGGGGCATACATCGGATCATTTTGGGAGTTAAACGACTTTTCAAAAGAAATGAAAATATTCTCATCTATGAAGAGGATATCTCGTTTGTTTTCGTACCGCCAGAGAAGTGCCTTTCATTTCATCACCCTCTGTGGCATAAGTTTCGGTGTTAGGAAGTGTCCAGTAGAACAGCAATATGCTCTCAACTCCAAGTCATCAGTTAATACTCTTGACACCATTCTGTGCAAAACGTTCATCTCTCGCGACTTCACTTTCTGCGTCCTGACAGGATCACGGTGGAAGCGTTCCTTCACAGCCCTCACAAGCTGTTGCGTCAGGTTGACCTGTTCTTTGACAGTCAGTTACATCTTCTGTATCGTTATAATGGTCCGATATACAAACATCCTGCTGATCCTGAGAGTTTTTAGCGAGTTGAAAATAACAGGTGGCTGTATTTCAACCTTGTGAAGTGCTATTACAGCTACACGGTTCTCATAATCTCCCCACTACATGTTAATCCGTACAGCTGGACCTCTCTCTTCGGATAAACACGCGAATGTATGCTATGCACAGTGCAACTAACAGAACAGGGCTCGCACAAGTTGTAACAGTATTTATGCCAGACTGTGTGTGTGTGTGTGTGTGTGTGTGTGTGTGTGTGGTACTGTAGACAGGGTGTAGCATAGAGGCACTCTGTCTCATGGCACGGCTTAATAAGGGTGCTCGTTCAGTCATATTGCAGTAGGCGACGTCGCTAAGTGCGGAAAGAAGTTTTTCCAAACTTAAACCGATTAAAAATTATTTGCGAACAGCAATGACCCAAAAAGATTGGTTGGTCTAGCAACTATATTGACAGAGGCGGACATGCTTATAATTTAAATTCAGAAGAGCTTATAAACAGTTTTATTGTGCGATATCCCCCTTAGAGCAAACATTGAATTAATATCATTATGTAATCGTTTTGCATTAATATTTCTCTTGTAATAAAAACAAAATAGCAATTGGAGATTTTCTTATATTTTTGTCTTATAATCCATTAGGGGCGATATTTAATTGTTTGCCTCGGGGCACGATTTAATCTGGCGACGGCCCTATGTGTGTGTGTGTGTGTGTGTGTGTGTGTGTGTGTGTGTATACTAAAGCAACGCATTCCCAGATGTTTTCAATGATCAAAAAAAGGTCAAATTAAAGATGCTGATGCATTAAAATAATGTTAGGAGTTGCCAGTTTTGTCACCCGAATGACAGACTAGAAATGATAAAATTTATAACAAAGTAAATTTTGTACCGAACTTCTTGGCTGTTGCTTAGAGAGTGTTTGTTATCATCCAATCAGAGTGACGAATAGAAAATCGTTTCCCAAAATTAAATGCTACACACACTTTAACTCCTTTCGACCCAAGGGTGGCGTCTGTGCATACATCCGCTCCGACATACCTTGCCAGAGAGCACCCAACCTAGAATCGCCCAACTTTGAATTCTGGATGAAACTATTCCTACCCAACTCAGTCAAATTCACTTTAATTTCCTCTCCCTAAAAATTTACTTTCTCCTGTCCCACTTTCCCAACAGCGAAATCATCCTCTTAGGAGATTTTAATGTCCACAATATCAACTGGCTTTCCTCCTCCAGCTGTACAGATCTTGTAGATAGAGATGCTGAAATATTCGCCATCACTAATGACCTTACACAACTCGTTCAGATGCCAACCAGAATACCTGATAAACCAAACCACTCTCCAAACACCTTAGACCTCTTCCTGACCAATGACCCTTCCAAATACACAGTGAAAGTAGAGAGCCCGCTAGGCCATTCTGACCTAGAATTGCCCCATGCAACAACGCTTACACAGCCACTCCCATAGAAGAGCAGTTTGGCATTATAACATTGCCAAGAGGGACAGCCTCCGCAACTTCTATGCCTCATTCCCCTGCCGACCTTCCAACCGAAACATATGCACTGAACTCATAACCAAAGTAATCCTCACTGGCATGGAATCATACACCCCACAGTACTGCGACCTGCCATTCCCTAACTAAACCCCGGCTTTCCAAAAGATGTGCCAAGGCAGTACAAATAAAAATCCAAACATAGCATCACTGGCTCAGATAGGAACCCCACCCTCCTTTAGAGCTTATACATAAGCCAGAAATAAATGCAAAAAACAATCAATGCTTCCAAAACAGAGTTAAAGAGCAAAAAGAAAGAAATTAGAAATTAGTAGCCTGTCCAAATGGCAGCCGAGCCTTTTGGTCTCTCGCTAAAGCAATCGGCACTAACTTCTGCCCAACACTATTCCCACCTCTATCATATCAAGATGGCTCCATTGCACACTATCTTGAAGCTACCTGTCTAATAAACGACCGCCAGTAGATTCCGTCGCTGCTGATCAGCAGGAGATCGGTTCACATATGTCACCCATCTCTGGTCAAATGCCATGGAGAAGTTCGGCGAATCTCAAGAGGCTAGATTGGATATTTCCAAGGCGTTTGACCCAGTCTGGCACAAAGGCTTACTAAGCAAGCTGCCATCGCTTGGTCTATCTCAAGACCTGTGTAATTACATTGCCAGCTTTTTGTCGGTACGCTCACTATGTGTGGTGGTGGATGGCTCCTTATCCTCTCACCATTCAACTAATGCTGGGATTCCTCAAGGTTCTGTCCTCTCATCAACACTCTTCCTTTCTACTATATATCAATGACCTACTTCAGCTTACCTCCAACCCAATACACAGTTCTGCAGACGACAGCACATTGCACTCCTCCCTTTCTTTTGATAACCTTATTCCGCTCCACTCACCTCAACCTACAAAACAGCAACCACCACTGCTCTCAATTCTGATATCCGATCCGAGCAATCCTCCAATGGGGGTTCAGACAACCTCATCAATTTCAATGCTAATAAAATCCAGTTCTGTTCTATTTCTCATAAAAAAGAACCATTTTTATCCAGTGTTCTTTTTGATAACACCCAAATTTCCAGACAATCTGAGATTTCTCTTCTTGGAATTACCCTGACATCAATCCTCTTCTGGCATAAACACAACAACCATTGCATTCTCAGCTTCTAAAAAACTAGGATTTCTCTTTTGCAAGATTACTTCACCCCTGAACAGCTGTTAACGTTATACAAATCACAAATCCGCCCAACCATCGAATACTGTTTCCATATGGGGGATTGGGCTCCCAAAAGCTCCCTCAAAATGCTGGACTCAATACAGAGGAGAGCAATCAGACTTATTAATGACGCATCTCTTACCAACTCGCTCCCCCCACTTTCGCACAGATAATCGGTCTCTGCACTATGTGTTTTCTACAAATATTTCCATGGAAAATCTTCAATCTTTATCCGAAACAGCATCAATAATTCTCCCACTTAGTACTAAGCTCACTGGAACATGTGCAGCTGCTGCTCAACATCCCTTCACAGTGCACCTTGAAACAAACAGAACAAGTTTCTTCTCCTCCTCCTTCGTCGCTGCAACCGCTATACTATGGAACCATCTTCCCCTTGATGTGTTCCCTAAGGAATACAATCTACAGTCATTCAAATCTAATGCGATCAAGTACCTTTCTTTCCACCCATACACGGTACAAATGTACTATAGGTTGAACTACTAACCTCTCGTATATGGGCTCACCATAAAAAATGGATGAGACTACTGCTGAAGGCAGTAAAATATCTGTTTCCTCCATCTATAGTCAAGGTGTCTCCAATTAAGATTTCAGCAAATTCATTCTACGGAAATTACAAGAATATTTAATGTAGTCTAAAATAATAATTAAGTATAAAATTATGAAAGTCAGAAGATAATCACTACTATTATTCATTCGTTTTTTTTTTTTTTTTTTTTTTTTTTTAAGGAATAAGTAAAATGGAGCCATCATTATTACCACCACCAGACCAACCGACATCGCCATCTTCATCACTTCTGCGATTGCTCAAGGAGAAAGTTACAGACTCCATAGGAGACGAAACAGGAAACGAATTAAAAGTGGTAGAAACAGACGTGTGTTCTCAGGAAAATGCCGTCAGACATCACTCAGAAAAATTTTATACAGTCAGAGAACTAAAAAATCTTGTAGTTCGTCGTGGAAAACCTTTTACAATTAAGCTGGAACTAAACAGAAAATATGATCCAGAAAAAGACCTCGTATTGTTGTACTTTGCCTTAGCAGGTAAGCACTTTGTTTCTATTATATGTAAACGATTTTGAAATAAGTACTGGGACAGCACCATATTTCAGAGAAATCTCAATCTACACATAACTCAAGTGCAGATTGAGTAACCATTTGTTGGTGATTACACTTTTAGTCATTCTAGGCAAAGTTTATGATATACAAAGTTTATAATATTTAGACCAGTCTTTCTTCAACTGGAATGTCAGTGCATATACCGTTGTCGTATACACACGTCCTACGTTTCTCTTCGTACTGAACCTTGGGCTGAGATCGGGCGTTTGTGCAGGTCCGTCAATTTTTTTTTTTTTTTTTTAAACACCATTTGCTCAGTCCATGTCGTAATAGCACCTGCTATAGTATAGTATATTGTCGGGCTGAAAGAGATTAACGAACTATTCGGAAGTGCTTCTGCATATTCTTCAGTGCTCATTCTGGATCTGGAGCACCGCAAGCAAAGATTGTAATCTTAGGAAAAACAGTTTCATAGCCATCACACTTAAAACACCAAATTCCACGGTTAAGATTATGTACTCGTGCATATGGCGTTCCCCAGGAGCCGCCTATTCTACAGGGAAAAAAAAGGATGTAATGTGTGATTAGTTGTTTCGTGCCTCGGATTTCTGACGATCTATGGACGACTAGTATTGCTCTTTAAGCCACTGTAGTCGGAAATTCGAATGTCATGGCTGAATTCCGACATGCGGAAATGCCCTCTGTTGCGGCTCTTTCGTTGGTATCTGAATACTAATTGGAATTCCCATATACTGTACGAACTCCTTAATTGATAGTTTGTGCGTAGAATTGCCGAAACTTCTGCACAAACTCTTTGCTCCTTGGAGTTAATACTGCGTATCTTCAAGAAAAAACACGAAAAAAGTGATGCGAAGAGGAAGGAACTGAAAGGAAAATGCCATCTTAGGAAAAGCTGGACTTGCATGAAGTGATTAACATACTACAAAATCAGGCTACATGAAATGAATGGAAACATTAGAATGGTTGATGGAGAAAGTAACGTTACTTAAATGCTGGTTCGTGAACAGCAACATTACCTATCGTGCCAGAGGGGGAGAAATTGAGGCATCTCAAGGAGACTGAAAGATGCAACCAACTTTCCTATTTCACATAGCCTGGTTTTCCTATGCTATTTCACATAGCCTGGTGTTTCATTTCGAGCTGTGATTGAAATGAAAGGGACATTCAAATCTAAGCTACACTGGCAATATGAAATGAAAGTTACTGTTATCCAAACTGAATCATTTGGAGTATTTGAAAATTGGATTTCAAGATAACTCGCTACTAAGTAATCGAGGGAAAAGATTTCAATACAGTACTGGGATAAAGTCACTACCGCCACTCTTGATAAACGTTTCGTTTGTTGACAGAGAAGGATATGACGTATAATTTCCATGGCAACCACTTTACATTATTTATTTATTAGCTGAGCAATCATATCTGTGCTACTGCTATTCAAACATTCTGCGTTCGAATCCATTTACGTCCCAAAATTCTTTTTTAAATTAAAAAATAAGGAACTCGTGATTACAAACTAGGGTATTATGGTCTGGGTTTAATTTTTTGTTCAATAAAAATTTTTAATCAATCAAAACAAAAAAATTTAAGGGGAAGCAACAGCACAATTGTGCAACTGCTCATTGTATTTCTCATTCTGACTTAGCAATAAAACCGATTAGATATTATACGTACATGTTGTAGGGTTGTTTGAAAGGTTCTCGGCCACGACCATAGATGGCAACACTATCGGCACGATTTGTCTTTTCTAAGTTGGTACATCTGTCATACGTATCCATGTGAAATTGCATGTCATTCTCTCAAGTAGTTTGTTTTATACAGCTGTCTGAAGCATTGGATGAGCTCAGGACAGGAATTACGATAGGAGGTAGATTGATCAGTAATCTGAGGTACGCTGATGATACAGTACTCCTTTGTAATGACATGAAAGAACTAGGACTAATTCTTGACAAAGTTAACAAGATCAGTAATAACAGAGGACTTCAACTCAATTCTAGCAAGACAAAGATCATGGTTCTCAAAGGAAAAACAAACATAGAAGCTCTTGAGAAACAAATGTATCTTAATGGAGAAAGAATTGAGGAAGTCAGCAAGTTTGAGTACCTGGGATCCATTATTAATGTGAAGAATTGCTGTTCAGAAGATGTCAGAAAAAGGTTAGGAATGGCTAAAACAACAGTCAGAGACCTGTCTAAAATCTGGAAGGATGGGTTTATCTCCATGGGAACAAAGTTGAGGATTTTGGATGCAGTTGTTTTTCCAACAGCGACTTATGGATGCGAGACTTGGAACCTAAAGAAGTCAGATAAGAAACGGATATCTGCTTTTGAGATGTGGTGTTACAGAAGGCTGTTGAGGATATCATACACTGAAAGGCGTACAAATGAATGGGTGTTAAAAAAGATTAGTAGAACTTTAAGGCTCCTTAAGGATATTGACAGAAGAAAGTTAAAATATTTTGGACACATAGAAAGGATGGAAGGAGGACTGCTCAGAACAGTAATAGAAGGTAAAGTTCCTGGAAAAAGAGGCAGGGGTAGACCATCAATGAGATGGATGGATGGATGGCGTGTGTAGTGACTGATCTTCAGAGAAGTGAGGCTGCCGGAAGGACAAACAACAGGACTATATGGCGAGGCCTAGTGTGGAACATCATCGAGCATCGGAGTGACCATACGGCATCTGTAGATGCCCAGTGAACACAGACAGACAGACGTATCCCTTGAAATGGATAAAACTCAGTATCCTTCGTGTTCGACAATTAAGAAATGGGCTGCCGAGTTTAAACGTGGCTGTACCAGCCTTGAAGATGATCCACGTGAAAGACGTTAAAAAAGTATAACAACACCAGAAAACATTGATCAAGTGCACGATATGGTATTGGATGACCGGCGAGTCAAAGTGAGTGAAATTACTGAAACTATAGGCATTTCAGCATTTCAAAGGAATGTGCAGGATATATTTTGCATGAAGAATAACAAATAAAATAGCTTGCGCAAGACGGGAGCCGGCTTGCTCACGGCAGATCAAAAACGCACTCGCATGAAAATCTCTGAACAGTGCTTGGAGTGTTTTAACAAGAATAAAACCTATTTATTACTATGGATGAGACTTGGATTCACCATTACACACCAGAATCCAAACAGCAGTCAAAACCAGTGGACAGAAGCCGGTTGTTCAGTGCCAAAGAACAAGTCGGTTCCATCAGCAGAAAAGGTCATGGCATCAGTGTTTTGGGATGCTAAAGGCATTTTGTTTATTAGTTATCGTGAAAGAGTAAAACAATAACTGGGGAATATTATTCCGCTCTTTTAACCAGACTAGACGAAAAAATTCGTGAGAAAAGACAGAAGGAAAAAAATCATCTTTCATCAGGACAATGCACCTCCCCACAATGGGAAAATTAAGGGATCTGCACTATGAGTTGTTGGAACATCCATCCTATTCCCCAGATTTGTCTCCCTCTGACTTCTATCTCTTCCCAAAACTAAAACTCTTCCTCGCCGGTCAGCGTTTTTCTTCGAATTAAGAGGTGATTGCAGCTTTAGAGGAATATTTTGCAGATCTTACTGAGAACCACTAAGAAGTCGGGATAATGGCGCTGGAATAAATGTATTAGTCTTAAAGGAGATTATGGTGAAAAATAAAAATAATTTTGAAATTATAAAGTCGTTTTTTCATTGTTAGGCCGAGAACTTTTCAGACTACCCTCGTATGAAAAGAAATACATGCGTATTTTTAATCCTAGATGTACGTAAACCGAAGTTAGGACGCGGAACTCTACGCATTACTCCTGTGCTGAAGAAGGAATCAAAATCTCATCCACGGCCTGGAGTTTGGAAAGCTGTGCATATGGAAACTGAAGACAATGTTATAACTATAGAGGTATGTCTTGTTTTTGCTAACAGTTTATGAGAATATTTTATTACAATATTATGACCTTTTGATCTTGTAATTGCTACCACACACACACACACACACACACACACACACACACACACACACACACACACACACACACACACAGAGTTGACAAACGTAAAATCTTAGGAACTGTACTTGTAACGTTAAAGACAGTCGCGATACCAGACACTTGAATGTTCTTGCTCTGACTCATTACGTGGGTAAATACTAATTACGAAATATTAGTTCTTTTTATCCAAATCTGTGCTAGTTATTGTTGTTCTACCCATTAATGGGAAAATGGATGATCCTCTAAACTTTTATTTTAGGATATAAAGAAGCCATTGCTTGGCCTATTTAGAACAGCGAGACCGGTGACGCTTAACCAACTACATGTAGAATGTAAACACGAACCCTGCAAAAGACTCAGTAAGTAACTAGGGCTAAGATGAAAGGTGCTTGCATCAGCTAGCATGACGGTGGTAATAAAAAGAGCACATCCTCGAGTAGCGTCACAACAGCTTATCCTAGGGGGAAAAAAATTCAGCACTTGTGATATGAAATCGATTCGCAACACCACAACGCTTTTCCTTATTTTGCTATTGTATCTATCATACGTAACTGATATTTCAGACCTATACTCGTTTCCCTACAGGGTATTTTTCTGAAATATTGCTTAACATCCAGCCGACTCCATATTCCTGTTCGATCTCTCCCGTCTAATTAACTGCCATCACACACCTTTTACATGAAGAATATTCTCGTTCAACCAAGTCAGAAATCTCCATAGTATGCAGCTTAATGTCCCAATTTAAGCCATATGATTTTATTCTTTGAATGTCTCGCTTTATATAAGAGCCGTTCCAAATACACTTCAGTCTCGTATTTCACTTTCCTTTCATCAATTCTTCTATTATTACTGGAAGTGATAGAAGGTAGGAGTATTCATTCCTGCTTCCGTCAATTTCCATATATTTCCATTGGTTTCATTTCTAGATACAGTATTTAAACAAATGCTATGGATCCATCTAGCTGAGTCAAGTTCATACGATTATGTGATTAAATGGAAACAAAAGTTAATTCAAATGCATACTGGGGAGGGACAAGATTTAAAAATTGTTATACTAAGGAATTCGTTTGCTACAGTGTGAAAATAGCTTCACTAAAGCGGTGATATTTAACCTCCACAACCCCTTGTTGTTTGGAGTTTCCTCCAAAAAAAAAAAAAAATGATGGTTGCTTTTTTATAATAAAACAGAAATATCCATTTAAACATTCGATTTATTCGTTTTCGTACAGCATTTATTGTTTACAATACGGATGCAACAACCTGCTATAATTGCAATAATAAAAATTTATATCGCAATTTCAATGTTAGATCCGATTTCTGATCAATTGTAAACTATATTTATGCTTTCATTGAATTCTATTGGCTAGCTACTGTTCACGTGACGCGTACCATACGTGCCCATGTGGATCCAGGCTACGTGAGTTTATAATTGCCTGTTACAGCCAATCAGCGATCTCTGAATCACATGTCAGGACGCCGAACACGATCCAATGACACGAGCAACATAATCTAGCTGTCAGAGAATCCCTTTATTATTATTTTTTATTTGCAATAGTATCGTGCACTAGTTTACAGTTTTGCGCGTTTTTATTCAATAACTTTAGTTTTAATAATGTAATTATAGAAATACATTTTTATAAAAATTGTTATGAATAATATATTTATTCATCCAAACAATCGCTTTCTATGAAAACAAGAAAAAGAAAAATTGCTGATGAGGGGAGAAAATTTCAAGAAAAATAGGAATTGAATTACTTCTGCACTGAAACAAAGGACAAAACTGTGTGCATTATTTGTAACGAAACAAGTAGTGTCGTCAACGAATATAATATAAAAAGGCACTACGATAAAATTCACAAAGAAAAATCTTCACGCTTTGAGGGTAAACTGAGAGAAAAAAAAATTAATTTTTGCTTTTTATAGGTCCTTTTTCCTTTAATTTCGAAAAAGCTCCTATTTGTATTCAAATGGAACTTATTGATTTCCAAAACGATTCCATTCTAAAAGAGAAATACCAAGAAGTTGGTGTTCCAAAAATATACATTTATTTAAATCAAAAAGAAAAAAGTTTGCAGCAAATACTCTATGTTATTTTGGAAGCACTTATTTATGTGAGCCCACAAATCAAAACTAACCGACGTCAATCTTTCAGTCATAATGAAGGTCGTATATTCTCAATCGTTGAGTCCAAATTTTGGTGGGCTGGTTACCAATAAACGTTGTCAAGTGTCGGGAAAAAAAATACAATGCTACAATTAAATTACTATAATTATATTATGCAAGTATATATATATATATAATTAATTTTTTAACTTGGGGATAGTATATATTAGGGTTACCAAGTAATTTTATAAGCTTGGTCATTTAACTCCTAATCCCAAGCAAGCAAATAGTTAAGTTATATATACATATATTTACATCAAAATATTATCACTGACATTTAAAAAATTCCCCAAAATATAGACATTTAATGAGACTCGATAGAGTATAAATATTTGATTTGTTCCAGTAAAATTTAATTTCGATTTAGTTTAAATGCTGTATATTGTAAATATTAATATATTAATAATAAGAAATATTCTTTATTTTTTTGAGTTGTCATAGTCATTAATTATACTATTTTTTTGTCTTGTAATGACTTAGAACAAATAAAATTTTCATTAATTTTCCAGTTTATTTATACTCATTCTTTCACTTCCTTTCGATTCTAATTAATGTAGCTTTTTAGTCGAAAATTTTTGCGGCCCACTTGAGATGCACTTTTATGGCAAATGGTTCGCAGTCCAATTGAATTTGACACTCATGCTCTAAGCCAGTGGTCGCCAAAGGGGTCGATATGACATTGTTAGGGGTCGATTTGGGCTCACGGGTCGACAGAAAAATATAAGACATCATTGTATGGGTAATATTTAATTCGGTTAACTTGGATTACCTCCATGACAAAAGACATGGAGGTAATGACAGCGCAATTAAGAGTGAATCGTGGGATCAGTGCCTCCATCTTACAGGTCCATGAATAGGACCTGTAAGATGGAGTAAGGTCATGAAAATAGTTACTGAGGCCAAAATGACGTATTTACCAATAAACGGATGTTGGTGGTTCCTGCCGGCCGGCGCAGTGGGAGCGAGATTGCAACACGTGCGTGGTTCTTATTTACTGATGCTTACAAGTATTCGATCCCAGTCTCATTTTTGCGCATCGACATACAAGTGAGCGTTAATGTTCTAAAATTCATCAACATACATATTATAATTCAATCGTTATTCATTCACGAACTAAACTTCTCTATGTTGAAGAGTTGAGCAGCGTTGGTAGTAATACTAGCGATATTAATACCAGTAGTTTATTAATATCACTAGTAATAACAGTGATATTACTAGTGATAGTAACAGTAGTAGTAATAGTAATATAATAATATATACTATATTATACATACAATAAACACTGTAACTATAAAATAAACAATCTAAAAACTCACATAAGCGTCTTTTTTGCTTGTCCTATTATAATTTCGTAATAGTAAAATATAGGGGGTCGATAAAAGTCAAAAAACTCTTGAAGGGGTCGACGGGTAAATAACTTTGGCGACCCCTGCTCTAAGCTATCACCCTCTTTCCCTCCTCCTCATTCGTAGTGCGCGACTTTGCAATAGAGCATTTCCTCCACTGCAAGAGTTACGGAACGTCTTGAAAACTAATTCGAATAATTACAGAAATCAAATCACCCGAGTGAAATCGAAGTGGTAAACTCTGTTCCTTGTTTGACATATAGAGAATTAATAAAAAAAAAATCAAATCAAATACATTTTTTTCCAACTGGAATCCAAACTGTAAATTCAAAGGATTATAATCGGATCATAATGGTACGCGTGGTCAAAACAGAGTAAGACAATAATGGAGGGGCTTCTCCGACACAGAAGCATAGTATGCCTAACAGAGAGAGAAAGGCTGTCCAAGTGCAGAGCTTCTACGCTTTTCAACCTGCATTTCCGATGTGGCAAAGATGTTTGCGAAAGTTTATCGTCTGATGTGAGCCTTTTAAACTGCTTACTGCAGGTCTGAAATGGTTCCAAAAGTACTATTTGATCTTCTGAACAGAAGCATCCTGACCTTTGCCTACCATACTAATGCACTGTAAGTTTACAACCTTTAGTAGATAGAAATGTCAGACAAAAAAAAAAAAAAAAAGGCAATTTCGCTACTGTGGTACTTCTGTACTATGGCTGTGGTTCAGGCGGTGGGGATAACAGTGATATTTTCCGACTTGGATTCGAGCTCTTAATTAAATAAAAAAAACCATAATTCAAAATTCTTGCTTAACGAACTCATTATATTTCAGGTAACTACAGCTCCTGATGCATTTATTGGTGAGTGGAACTTAGGAATTGAGACTAAAGGAAGAAAGGAAAAGGTCAAGGGCCACAGGACTCTCTGCGAAAAACTGATGTATTTGTTGTTCAATCCATGGTCAAAAGGTACGCGTGGTTAATAAACAGACATTTAAACACGAGATTAAATTCAAAGTGGCTTTAATACATGTAATAGCTTTTGTATACTTTTTAATAGAAGACAACAGCACTTTTCAACTTCAGAATGGTTCGCAAATGTACTTTATTCACTCAATACGTATAAACAGTAAAGCAAACCGAATGAGGAGTTTTTTTTGTGAATGCGCATAAATTAATTTATTGCATAGAGATTTGCATGAAGGATAATCATTCGACAGAAATTATTCGCTTTTCTCTCTCTCAAACACAAAAAATTAATTATTCCTGTATCTTTCATAGAATAACCGAAAACGATCGCATCAGTTTCCACATTTGAAAACTTCAATTCACCATTTAAAACAAGTTCAATTTGGTGCATAATATTCGTTACTATCAAACAGTTACATTCCTTATGAATTATTGATAATACTAAGTCATTTCCCTCATCTTTTTTAATGATTCCGTCACATTTTATGCAAAATATTTATGTCTTTATCTTATGTACCACACTTTCATACCATTCCAGAAATGACCTATTATTCCCATCTACTCTTCTTCAACCCTTTTCACAAATATCCCGCGTATCTACAGTGTCTGGTGAGCTCTTCCCATTTATGTGAGTCATCTCATCCCACCCGTCACCTATTTATGTAGTTTGCAAATTATATTATCTCAACTCATGGTAAACATTCCGATATGGTCTTCCCTCTCTTTCTTCTTTTTTTTTTTTCCTGTGCCATGCTCATCTTTTAGAATCCTAGGTAACCAATCTATATGCAATACTAATCAAACCATGCAATGGAACAGTAGCACACTCAAAATTTAATCTTGGGGTGGGGGCGAGTTGAGTAGACGGTTTTAAAATACACACTACGAATCTCATACTACCTATGACTGAGCATCTGCAGTGATCGCCATACATGATACCCGTGATCTCCTCTGGCACGGCTCGAGCAAATGATGTAGCGCTCGGTCCGTCCGATTATGCAACAGGTGACATCTGTGAGTAAGCTACTATAAACTAGTGCTCCATTTTATCGCTATTGAAATAGTTTTCCATTCAAATTAAACATCAAACGGAAATCTTAACAGCGGGTACTAAGGAGCAGAAATCTCCAGGGCAAGCTTTAAGTACTTTTACTGCATTAAACCAGTTATATTTCGATCTAAAAATCGAAAAAACAAAAGCCAACGACGAACAAGCACTCCGTGTCTCGCCGTCGATTGCCGACAAAGCCACAAAGTGCCGCAGCTGCAAAATTGATATCAGTGATAAAAAAAAAAAAAGTATAATGTGCGAATTCTGTTGCCATTGGATACACGCTTCCTGCGCAAAAATGGACAAATCGGCACACAAGACATATATCGACCTTAACCAGCCCTATTTCTGTTCGCTGTGCCTCCCGTCTGTAAAACAGCTCCTGAACTTAGGCAGACGAATTGAAAACCTCGAACAGCACATCAGTGCAGTGAAACACTATCCTCCAAAATACGAGCACTAGAAACCAAGCTCGAATTAACCGAATCAGCGGCGCAACACAAATGAACTCCGTGAAATAATCGCATCAACGGTGCACGACTCGATGGAGCCAAAAACAAAAAAAAATCAATGTCGTTATTTTGACCTTTCCGAAAGAAAACGGAAAAGCACTGCAAGAAGACATCATCAAATTAGGAGAAGAATGCGACATCGATCCTAAAAATATCGCCAGGTGCCATCGTTTCAGACCCATAAACAAAAGAAAGGACGGAATGTCAAGCGGTTGGACGATATCTCCAAGGTGTTTGACCGGGTCTGGCAGAAGGGCTTACTAACCAAGCTGCATCGTTTGGTCAATCTCAAAACCTCTGTAGTTGGATTGCCAGCTTTCTGTCTGGACGCACACTATGTGTGGTGGTGGATGGCTCCTTATCCTCTCACCATTCAACTAATGGCAGGGTCCCTCAATGTTCTGTCCTCTCACCAACCCTCTTCCTACTATATATCAATGACCTACTTCAGCTTACCTCCAACTCAATACACAGTTTGGCAGACGACAGCACATTGCACTCCTCCTTTTCTTTTGATAAACCTTACTCCAAACAACTCACCTCAACCTACAGACCATCAATCACCACTGCACTCAATTCAGAACTCCAGGCCATCTTCCAATGGAGTTCAGATAACCTTGTCAATGCAAACAAAACCCAGTACTGTTCTCATTTCTCATAAAAAAAAAGAACCAGTTTCTCCCAGTATTATTTTTTACAATACCCAAATTTCCAGACAATATGGGATTTCTCTTTTTGGAATTACCCTGACATCAATCCTCTCCTGGCATAAACACAACCATTACATCCTCAGCTTCTAAAAAACTAGGATTTCTCTTTTGCTCAAGATTACTTCACCCCTGAACAGCTTTTAACTTTATACAAATCACAAATCCGCCCAACCATTGAATACTGTTCCCACATATGAGGTGGGGCCCCAAAAGCCTCCCTCAAATTGTTGGATTCAATACAGAAGAGAGCAATTAGACTTATTAATGACCCATCTGTTACCAACTCACTACCCCCCACTTTCGCATAGATAATCGGTCTCGCACTATGTGTTTTCTACAAATATTTCAGTGGAAAATGTTCATCCGAAATAGTATCAATAATTTCCCCATTTAGTACTAAGCTCGTTGGAACACGTGCAGCTCCTGCTCAACATTCCTTCACAGTGCACCTTGAAACAAACAGAGCAAGCTTCTTCTTCTCCTCTCCTTCGTCCCTGCAACCGCTATACTATGGAACCATCTTCCCCTTGCTGTGTTCCCTAAGGAATACAATCTACAGTCATTCAAATCCAATGTGAACAAGTACCTTCTTTCCCAATCCATACACGGTACTATAGGTTGATCTACCAACCTTTCGTTTATGGGCTCAACATAAAAAAAATAAATTAAATTAAATTAAATTAAATCTCAATAAGGGGACTGCAGGATAATGTTTGGATTCAAAATCTCTTTCCCAGAGCATAGCAGGTAATGTGATGAACTTGCAAGAGCTTTGGGTTATTCGCACTTATATGGAGAGACAAATATCAGAGAACAGGTGTTAAATATTATGTATATGTAAAGTTATAGAGTCGAAAAAAAATTGAATAAAAAATGAAATAAGGTGCACAAAAGAAAGAAGTTAAGTATATGTGCAATAGCCATTTTATGCGAATATTGAATTATATATAATAACCGTTTCAAATGGAAATATGATTTTAACTCTGTCTTTTTTTTTCTTCTTTTTTTTTTTTCGGTCCGATGAACGAAGAACAGCAGTGAAAAGCGTCTCTTGCTATATCCTTCTTGATTTTTAAAATCGTATTAGAAAAAAAATAGACTTAATATTTTTTCTTAATTTAAAAATTGGAGGAAAATATTCCGAATTTGCAGTTTAAACTAAACATTTAGTTCAGAAAAAATGGAATTTTATAAAAGAAGTGTGAAAGAATAAGTAATTCTTCAAAAATCCTCATGCTAGGGGAAAAATACTCTCCGTCAAGTTGAGCAGTCACGAACCAGAGCAGAAACGTATTTCTCCTTCAGGAATCATCACACACCTTTCAAGAATTCTACACCGCCAAATCACGCTTTAAAAAGTTACAGCTTAATTATAAGTACTCAAAATCAAAAACGGAAATCTGTGCTTCTGATCTAGAAAGAAATGTAGCAGAAGCTGAAAAGAAATCCTACTAATATGTTCAAATGTCTACGTAGTATTCTTAATAAGGATAGAAGATAGACAGATAGACTTTGTGAAAACGAAATTTTCACAAGGAAGTGAAAGATGGACTATTTCTTTTTCAGGAGAAAAGCAGTTGCCTAGATCGCAAGGATTTTTCCTGGTGCAAGCGATAAAAACACAACAAGATTCAAAGGAAATAAATCATCTAGCTTAGTCGCATCAGCATATCTAACAACAGTTTAATGTAGAGACTAATTCCAAAGGGGGTAATTCAAAAACTAATTCCAAACTCTTCATTGAGCTGTTAATGAAGAGTTCACAGGAGGATTTTTGTGAGGATGGTTTCATGATATCTGCACTAACGGCCCTATTATGGACTATGGAAAGGAGAAGAGTCAACAATCGTTACATATGCATTATCAACGGCAACAGAATTAATATTATGCAATAACTTACATTATAACGTAATTGATAACAAAACGCATAGTTAATGGCTGGTCTCTATATGGCTAAGGCCTAAGTGCATCAATGTCATTCTAGTTCAGGGGCGAATGCTGCTCTTGAAATTCACGCTTGCTCTTGTTATCATTCAGGGAGTGAGAGGTGATTGAAGTCTGATTAGCGGAATAATGAATTACTGACCATTTAAAACTATATATTTAGAAATTTATGTACATTTAATCACACAAATACAACATTTATTTACAAATGATATTCTATCTTTTTCAATTTAGCTATTTGAATACAAATTTTTGAACTGGTCAATAACATCGCCATAAAAAGTTGGTTTTAACTTAATTTTCCCAAGCAACATGCAGACTTGTAAAGGCTGGCTGAAGCTCACTAGCTGGAGCTACGTTGATTGCGTATGGTCTGTGTTTAAGCAACAGAGTGAGTCGACGTGAAATGGCTATGCTCGCGCATGAACTCATAGTGCTGCTGCTGCTGCTAGGACCTGGAAGCTCCTACAAGGGAGCAAGCCAAGGTAGCTTTGACTAGACGAGCATGCATCGGCCTTCGATACACAACGCAAAGCTCAATTATTGTCGCGCAAACTTAAGACGTCTTCTGTATACAAAAATAAAAGCCTAAATGGAATGCTTATAAATGCATGCATTTATTAACAAATAAATATTACTTCTTTCTCAATTAATGAGCTGGCGCAGCAAGCATAGCAAACATGGAGAATTCGCCCCTGTTCTAGTTACACGATGATTTCCACTATGCAAGCTTACCTTTTACGTTGTACTCATATTACAGGCACGTTGTTTAGAGGATTCGATTTTTGTTCCTGTCATTATTACTGTCTTTACTATCTCATCATTGAGACAATAGAATTCTGTAACGAAAATCAAGTCCCTCAGTTACACACCCAAGTAACACTATGAGAAAGTAATGAAAATCAAAATACATTTCACAACCTATTATATGAATCATCCATGAAAGGTTGATAACCTATAGCATACTCAATAAAATATGCAGACCAACATAATCCCAACCTATTCTGAAGACTAAAAGCAAGTTTTACAAGCCACATCGGATTTCAGATAAGCAGGATGGTGTCGTAGTGGGCGTTGAAATCATCTGCTACCTAAAGACATTTACAACACCCATGCTCATAGTGGGAGATTCGAATCAACTGCCTGTTGATCAGGATAGGGGATAGATACAATGCACTCGAACAACCAAGGAAGCATATAAAACATTATTTTTATAAGGTTTAATCTATATTTCATAATGCAATACAAGGAAGATTGCAGTACATTAAATGATTTAATGATTTTTTTTCTTCCCAAGAAGGGATTTTCTTTCAAAAACCACATTTCGCTTTTAAAACATTGGATTTTTATCGAAATACATTCTACATTCCATTTTTATAATAAAATTTATGGTACTTGAAATCTGATATCATTAACTCAAACTTCACATTTCGAATCTCAAATGGAACTTTTTAATTCTATTATAAACTTTATTTAGATGATACCGTATTTGTCGGAGATCCTGAATATTTAGAGGAGTATGTACTAAATGATTTCGGTCTTTTATGGCGAGGCACAGTCAATCAACAGAAACCATCGCCATGGAAGTTCGGACAGGTAACGTAAAAAACTTTGTGAATTTTTCCGCATTTTAATTATTTCAAAATATTGATAATCTCTCATGTTCTACTAGCATTTCTGATAATTCAAACTAATTGCATATTTTTAATTACATAATTAACTACAGACTTAATCCACACTTGCATCACTCATGCCACAGGCTGACTTTTATTACAAAGCCTTTGTTCTGTGTTCGGAGGAAGCAATTCTAGTTTCTACTATTTACTAACAAGAAAGCAACAAGTTTTGAAAATTTCAAGCTGAAGGGGTTTGGATATTGGCCTTATACAAAACGCGTAATGTGACAAAAGCCTTATAAGAAACATGTATTAAATGTAGTATTTTTTAAAACTTTCTTTCAATTCCATCCCATTTACTTTTCTTTCAGTACGCTCAAGGTGTTTTGGAGTGCTGTATATATATTCTTACCCAGGGACTACTAACAGCACACCGAGGAAATGCTGTTCAAATATCTCGTCACATATCTGCAATGGTAAGTGAATTTATGTCGTAGTTTTAAGGAGAAATTGTGAAACAAAATTAGGAATTGAAATCTGCAATAGAAAATGAAAATAAAGATCACATTTTTGAACAAATGCATCGAATGCCAAATTATAATGTTTCCTCTGGTAGGCTACATCTTTAAATCTTTATTTACTTAGGTATCTGTGATGAATAGATACTGTTTTAGTACACGAACTTATTTCTCGCATATATGTGCCTCCCACATCAAAATAAGATCCTTCATTATGCTAAAATGAACCGAAGTCTACTTCGGAGTAAATAGTCCTTTGTAAATTGCGCTCATTTACTCTCAAACAAATGCGTTTTCTTTCAATGAGCCTCATTATTATTATTTGAAAACACAGTGGCATTCAAAAAAAAGTCTTACAGGATACCGAATACTTCGAAAAATGTTTAGCGTGTTCGTTTTTCTGTTCCACACAAAATATAATGTGTTCCTTTCACCCAAGAGTCCAAGTTCTCAAGAGCATTCGGAATGAATGTCCATCATTAAGGACAATGTAGTAGCAAGAATGAAATTAGCAACCAGAGCAACATAAATTTGGAACACATTATAGTGAGTGTTCCTTTCACTAACTTCACTGCTGTGTGTTTGAATAGCACAAAGGCTGTTCAAAATAGTTGTTAGTCACGAGAATAAAGCTAACGAGTATGCGTTTGTGATGAATGCGTCGAAGCTGTTTATGACTCTCCGGGAAGCATTTATCTACTCTCCACAGATAGGATGGGAGAGATTAGCCTGGGGAGAAGTCTTTGGCTATTTTTTGTTATTTACATTTTGTGAATGGTTCCTCTTTAATTTAATAACTGGAAAAATTGCTCCAAATGATCGATCGTTTGTCCATCAAACCGTAAAAACCACAAATATTGCAGAAAATTGAGGTTAGTTATTGTCATGATGGGCAAATCACAATCCTTCGTTATGTATCCATTAAAATTATTCGTTCAATGAGGATACAATTTTAATGGATGTTAATCGATTTTCACTTTCCATTAAAGTGAAAAGATTAACGGTTCATTGAATTTTTTTTCGAAAACATTGCGAGCACGATTAAAAAAGGATTGAGTTCTAATCCTGTATGACTTGAAAAAGCTTTATTAGTGATTTAAACCAAACCGAGTAAACCAGTCTTCACATGTAAATGAAAGCTGGGAGCCCACAAAAATTGTAGTGCTATGAGACTGTTAACTGGATCCACACAGGTTACCGAACTGGAATACAGGTTCTGGTGTGAACCTGTATTCCAGCAGTATGAAACATCTCTTTTTTATTTCCAACAAAATATTATTCTTACGTGACACCTTAAAAGAGTCTAAGCACTCCTCGCAGTAGGGCACTCACACAATTCGTCATCTAAGCTGCTTAGTGTGTAGCTCAGTGGATGTAGCGTTTGCACACTACCGCACGAAGGAAGACTTTGTTTCGAATCTAGTAGGCGACCAGAAGAAATTTTTCTAAGATTTTTTTTTCGACCTGTTCCCGAGTTAGTAGATATCTGGCACGGGCAAGCGAGTTTTTTCTCCCGTAAACTCAGGAAAATCGACCGTAGAACCCACATAAATCAGACATTAAATATATTGTGTCAGGGACCACGAGATGGCGGCACTTGTTAAGCCGTCTCTCTTCACAGCGTGCCGCTTAATTAGTGATAGCCTTGGGCCAGCTATCTCTGATTGGGTACCAGTGGAGATTGAACTGCCCACTCAGTCTCCAAAATTAGATATGGCTGAAATGGCCTCGCCTACTTCCTATACGGGAATAAAAAAGGCGTTAGCTGGTTTTTTTTGAAGCTGCTTAGTCTTCCATTTACACATACACACAAGGCACTATCATCTACAAACACGCCATCTATCGCACACCAACAATTTTTTTTTTGTCTGTAATTCTGTCTGTGTTCTCTGGCCAATTGCTTGTTCGCCAGAGATTACACGAATGCTGGCCAAATTACACTAGCAAATTACAAATTGGTGGAATTTGTCATTGTGCATTAATGTGATATGTGTCAATGCGACACATATCACTATTATCAACATGCTGCACATTACACAACGCGAGATTCGCTCATTTAAATTCCCAAATAAGGATATTTAGAGCTTACTGTGACGAATCAATCTTTCCGGAACATTAATAAATGAATGTGAATCTATGCTACTTTATACCAAAACGGAGAAAATATAGCATGATAGATCTCTGTGAATGGACCAGTGTGATCATGTAGACGCTTCATATGATAACATCCAGATAAAATTTATTTATTGATTGATTTTTATGGAGATTTATTTATACTTTCGCAGATTTCACATCACTTGAGCTCTTTCTTAAAATTAAAGGGAACAAATTCAGTCGGGTGGATCTCTGGAATGAGATGAATTTTGTCCCATTAAGAATTAACAAGATATTATTTATTCTGATTTTTTCTAATTTCACAGGTACTTCGATCATCTTTTGAAACACGTGGAAAAGAATATTAAATTGCTATAAATATAGTAGCAACGAAACGGCTATACACAAAATTTACCTTTAAACAATTACAATTCTAAGTGAAGAGTGCACGTGTTATGTGTACCTGCCTTAACTATAAACCTCATTGTTAATCTGTTTAACATGACGTGACTTATTTCACGTTTCCAAAATTTTTGATATAATATATTCTTTAAATTACGAACCTCAACTTATTAAAAACCGTTGAGATAGGGGAGCTCCACTTCAGTTACTGTCGATATGGAGGCCCAATTACCTCATCGAGTTTTTTTTTTTTTTTTGACTAATCTTCAGCTACAGTTTATGAATTGTAGGTTCGCTACTGTAATTCGTTCCATTTTATAGTTAGATTTAGATGAAGTACACATATTTTTAGTTTATTACAAATGCCATTACTGCTAAACCATGTATTTTATTTTCAACATATCATGGTTGGTGTGATTTTCTAAATCCTCAAAGTTCACCTCAATATATATATTAATGCTGTATCAGCATTAAACGATATCATTTTGCTAAAAGGTTGTACTCATCACAAATCATTAATATATATTAAAAAAACGGGACTCACTTTTAGCACTGAATCTTGTGGAACTTTTATTATCTTTGGAGGACAAATCAAGCTGCCATAATGCAGGGGGTGGCGAACCATTTTTTTAAAGGCGCGTGCCAAATTTGGCTAAAACTTTTAAAAATCTACCCTCGTACACACACCTCTCAGAATTTGACACAGTATATCATTATTTTTCTAATACACGTTTTAATTAACAAAAGCGTAAGAAAAAGGGGTGAAATAAAAGTAACTGTTTCAAAGATACTTTAATAACAGTATGAAAATAAAATTTTTCATAAAAATGTAAATTCATGGCTTACATGATCAACAGAGATTGGAGTGATATCACAATATACATATTGTATGTATCCATGTAACTACGAAATCTTACCCTTCGAAAGTCGATATTCAAGACATATGATCACAAAATTTCGTCAGTAAGTTTCACCTCCAGCTTCGAACAAATCACGCTTGAATACAGCCGTTTAGTGAATAGTGTGAAACATTATTCACGCATACCCGTTCTCGCTATCAGGCATGTAGTGCCTGGTGGCGAGAACGGGTATGTGTGGATTCCTGGAGTGATAATGTTTCGAAGCTTGAAATATATTGGGGAAGAAGACGCTCTGAATTCCGAGTATATGCAAAACAAATTGCACGCGAACCATGGGTTCGCCACTTCTACCATAGTAGATACATCGTTATCTGATTTTTAAATTGGATTCAAATCAATTATTAGTGACGTATTCATCTAGAGATTTCCAGGATATACACAACCGAAGGCTAAATTTAGATATTCCACTATAAATAGAAGAACGTAAGAAATAGAGATACCAGGAAAAAATAGAATAAATACAAAAAGGGAGAAATTAGTATTCACAGTACCGTCCCCTATTATATAATATGAACTTGGAGTATCTTTCCGATTGTATTTCGAATAAATTGCTTTTTTATTTTATTTTTTAATTTATTTTTTTAATGTTGGGCCCACACACGAGAGGTTTACTTGATCAGCCTATAGTACCGCGATGGGGTGATGTGCCAATTTCCTATTAAATCAAAAGCATGGAAATATAAAAATATAGAGGAAAAACGACGAAACCCAGAAGGAAAATCGTTCATAACAATCTTCGAATTACGTTAGAAAACTTAGTCACTAAGAATTCTCAGGCGACAACCACAGTTTGTCTAAGAGCCTTCTGGCGTGACATGATTATTATAAAAATAGTTTAGAAGACAGATAAAATAACTAATGAGGTCTTAAAAAGGGTAGAAGAAGAAAGAAGTCTGTTAAAGAGGATAAAAAGAAGAAAGGGAAACTGAATCTGACATATTCTGAGAGGAAATGGAATCATCAGAGTTGCCATCGAAAGAAAAATAGACGGAAAAAGACCCAGAGGGAGAGTAAGGAAAACAATGCTAGATGGCATGCTGAATGGAAACAGGTACACAACCTTGAAAGAGAAGGCTCAGAACAGAAGAGAGTGGAAGGAAAGTTTTTGCTACTAAGAGAAGAACCTGCTCATTTGCAGAATACTTACGAAGAAGAAGTTTAGAAAGGAAAACGAGCACGTTCTGTTGCATTATCTATATAATAATCAACAAATTGTATTATTAAATACCAGCGAATATAGAAAAATCATTGTCAGATCTTACTTTTATGCATTTGTTTAATTTTTATGTATATATGTATTACATAAAATTCGTTTTCAAAAAAAAATCTGCAGCTGAACTCAGTGGACGATTATGGAGTGATCGTAGGCAGCTGGGATAATTCGGATTATGGAACTCCTCCAGATGCCTGGACAGGAAGTGCCGCCATTTTGCAGCAGTACATCGCCACAAAACGTCCTGTGGCCTATGGACAATGTTGGGTGTATGCAGGAGTCGCAACCACAGGTACTTGAACGTTCTAATAATTTTGATATTTGGTCTTCTTTCTTATCAATCGACTGGTATATATACTAAGTTCTATAGGTTCTTTTTGTTTTGCTTCCGGCAGACAACTACGCAGCTAATCATGAGGTTACGCGAAGATTTATTATCAGATTTACTGCTTTTTTAATTTACAATCTTGTTAATTATTTAATTTAAAATTATCAATAGTGATCATTTCGATTAATATTTAAAGAAATGTATCACAAAATTTCTATAAAGAAACGTGTTTGTAAAATTTTATTTCAATAATATCAGTATGTCAATACAATCAGAATTAAACTTTCAAGTGAAACATATATTAATTGTTCAAGTTCGCATAAAATCTAAGTTCTAATATAAAATCTAATATATATGAAAAAAAGTTTTATTAATGAATAGTGCTTAACTGAAATAATCAAATTATAATCTTGGGGATCACAATAATTTCTTTCTGTATTTTCTATTATAGTATGTCGAGCTCTGGGTATTGCAACCAGGCCTGTGACTAACTATATGTCAGCACACGATACGCAGGGTAGTTTGACCCTGGATTGGTTCTATGACAGTGACGGAAACCCTGTTGATGAATTAAACGATGATTCGATATGGTAAGTATCTGATCATTTTTACAAGAACGTTTATTTAAGAGTTGTTACATGTCCTTTGATTTAACTTTTCAAGACTCAACATTCATGGTATTACATATTTGAGGCATCCCAAGTCCCTCTCAGGTCTTTTCCCATGTGGTTCTGCTTCCCTAAAATGAAGTCGCTTCTGAGGGGAAATGATTTATTACATTCTGGGTGTCCTTCATGTCCCTTACTATATCCTTAATAAAATATTAGATTATGGCAGACATTGGGGGAAAGAGGACATACACAGGTTACAGAGAAACTTGCCATTACCACTTCGTTAATATTTATTTTGTTTTCAAATTTAACTACTCTTAGTGGCTTATATTTATGTAATCAGTCCAAAGTGAGATTTATATTATCCCCTTAACCCAAACGCAATTAACAAAATTGCGTTTGGGTTAAGGGGATAATAAATCCCGTATTATTTTACAGCCGGGTACGAAACTCGGGGATCGAAATCCATCGAAATCTAAGAGTTTCATGCCGAAGAGCTATCGGCGAGTCCAAGTCATCAATGTTGTACTACCCAAGTCATCACTTGGGTAGTACAACACTATGGCAACTGGTGTCAAAGGTGGAGCAAGATCCGTCACTGTCCTTAATCTTACGCTTGGACTCGCCGATAGATCTTCGACATGAAACTCTTAGATTTCGAAGAATTTCGATCTCCGAGTTTCGTACCCGGATGTAAAATAATACGGGATTTATTATCCCCTTAACTTAATTTATATCGCCGAAAAAATAGCCTCTTGGCTCTTTATCGTACTTAAAATTGCGTTTGGTTTGAAAGACTTGGGGCGATTCCTGTGATGGTAAGACAGGAACCTATATAAGAATTTTTCAACTGAAAGTGGGAAAGAACAGTCTCATGCAGCAACTGATAAAAGCAACCAATGGAATGACACCAGTAAAGCAAATATAAATCTGATTTCCAACATCGAACGATAAAATCTATTGGTCATCGAACAGACTGGAAAAAAAAGGATGGGAATAAAAAATAAAATAAATCTATTTATGAAATACTGTACATCAGTGCACAGTATTATTCAAATATTTTAGAAAAAAAATATTTTCCCATATATATTCTTTTGTATATGAGAAAATGTAAAATTTTTATTATTTGTAATTAATCTGTATATATATATTATAAATTTAGTTTAATCCTTTATCCAAGTGTGTGCAAACAAAGTTTGCGCCTGAAAGTATCTTCAGGACTGGGGTAAAGTAGTACAACACCAGGCAACTCCTTGCAAAGGTGGAGCAAGCTCCCAACATTCCTATCTCAGTATCTCCCATAATGTAAAACACATCTCCTTGCGGATATGTATAATGTTATGCATTAAGGGAAGGGCCACTACCCAAACTAGTTTCGACTTCTATCAAGGTCTCTTCGGTGGGAGCCAGGCCCAAGTGGAGATACCAGGCAGAAGCATTAGCATTAGCAACTCCTACGTATAGGAGTTGCCAAACGGTGTGCCACCTTTTTATTAAATTACTCTGGATTTAGAGAAAGATGTTGAAAGTTTATTTTTCACTTGGTCAGACTATAATAAATTTAGTTTAATCCTTTATCCAAGTGTGTGCAAACAAAGTTTGCGCCTGAAAATATCTTCAGGACTGGGATAAAGTGGTACAATCTATTGATATATACTGTATATATATATTAATGAATTTCTAAAGAGGAGTCGCTTGCACAGAAATTAACAAATGTCGAATTCTTTGACAGGAATTTTCATGTGTGGAATGAAATATGGATAGCCAGACCTGATTTAGGCTCGGAAAAGTATGATGGTTGGCAAGTAATTGATTCTACTCCACAAGAGGAATCGGAAGGTAAGATGAATCTCTAAATTTAGTTTGAGTTCGTGTAGGTTTGAAACGTTCATATCAATTTGAGTATAGGTGTATGCTGCATGTACAGTCCTCATACGGATGCGTCCTACTTTGTCATTATATGCCATTTGGGTTGTTTACAAAATGATAAAACGTGATAAAATGACGTTTTATGATTTTAATGATAAAAGTCGGTAATAAAGCTAACTCTAAAAGGCAAATTCAGAATGGTGAAATTTTGAAATGGGTGTATACCAGGATTTTTCGAACAAGTGTTGGATCCAATTTTCTTTAGTCGATATAAATTCATTAAATTAACCTCTTCTACAATTATCAACTAATATGCTAATTACCAGCAGCAAAAAATTCAAGAAAATGACTATTAAATCATATTTGTGTGTTGGTCCATCTGTCTGTAGAGATTGGACGTACGTAAGGTTTCCAGAGCCTCTGTACTCCCATACGTTACTAGAAGTGCCTTGTTTAAAATTACTAAAAAAAAAAAATAAATAAATAAAAAAACGATTACTGAAATGCAATTTAGATTAATTTCTTTTAGATCAACATAGCCTAGTTGTCTATCAAATCAATAATTTAATTTATTAATCATCATCACATTTTTAAAAAATGTATTACAGAAACCCAATGGACCTTTAAGACATGCTTGACTGCTTGTGCTGTCACTCTAGGCATGCTTCAGTCAGGTGCGAATTCGAGTTATATACAGTATGTAGTCAGTTATTCCAGTTTAGTTTAACATACGTTAGAGTTAAAATGACGTCTATCATTTTAAAATAAGGTTTTGTTTTCAGGACTACATCAGTGCGGTCCTGCTAGTGTCACAGCAGTTGGAGCTGGTGAAATTAATAAACCTTATGATACTGCATTTGTATTCGCAGAGGTCAATGCCTTTAAAGCATACTGGCGATACGAAGGTGGTAACCAACCACTGAAACTGTTAAGCAGCAGCAAAGACGGGTAAGTACATGTAGTAATTTCTATGGAGTGGGTTGTATGGTCGAATCATATACTTAAATTAAAGGTTATATAACAAATAATGGCCAAGTAAAACCCTGCGGCAGCTAAAAATCAACAAAATCGCGTGACTAGTGTAGGTATCACGTGATTAACGTAATCGCAAGAGAAAAGTAGCTTTTCTAAAGTTGTACCAAAGAAATATGATTTTATATTGCTAAATGATTAGGTGCTGAAATAAATTGCAAATAAAAAAGAAATATGATTTTATATTGCTAAATGATTAGGTGCTGAAATAAATTTTTAATAATTACAAAATCTATATATATTAATAAAAATATGTTATCAAATTTTGGTATTTACACTACTTAGGAGGTCTGTGGAAGTGAAATATGCAGCCATACCGCTAATTTCCCAAAGAAAGCTGTTCTTAGTTTGAATCGGGTCGCAGAGCTTTTTCATAACATTTTCTTCGACCGGTTTTCGAGTTAGTCGATTTCTGGCATGGACAAGAGGTTTGTTTTTTTTTTTTTTTCATCCATTCTGGGTTTTCGTCCCGTAAATTCAAGAAAATCGACCGTAATACCCACACTATATCAGTCCATAAACATATCGTGTTAGAGACCACGAGATAGCGGCACCGTCTGCTGTCTCTTCACAGGATGGGATTTATAATTCTTGAGTAAGTTATTTCCGATTGGCTACCGGTGGCGACTGAATTGGCTCTCAGTCTCGAAAAATTTAGACAGGGCTAAAACGGCCTCACCTACTCCCTATAGGAAAATAAAAGTCGTTAGCGGTTTTCTTTTTTTAACTGCTTTCGGTTCCTGCGCTTGGAAAACGAGAATCTGTGGGCACACGAATTGTTACAAGTTTAATCTGAAAGTGAAATCAAAGTACTAATTAGCAATACCAATGTTTCTATTACTGAATACGTACAACCCGAACTAAAAAACAACGAAACGAATTTTGTTGAAATGAATCAAAGGCATCGTAATCGATATGATACATAATATTATTGCTTACATGTGCAATAATAATTTTTAATGATATATGTGTTTTAATGATAATATTTTTTATTGATTGCTAAAATATTTATACATACAATAAATATCTTGAGTGACATTGCAACTTATAATTTTACAGAATTCATTACTAAGTGCTGCATTTTCTACATTGGATTTCAATTAAAATTTTTAATAATACTTTTTTGTCTCTATATTATGTATTTACAACACATGTTCTTCTAATATTAACAATAAAGATTAGACAGAATTTTTGAATATAGAATATACTGAATAATTAAAAAAAAATTTTTTTAACTGTTTACAACATATATTATTATAATATTCATAATGATGATTATTACAGATGTTTCTTTGCAATTTTACACTCTATATATACAATATCAATGGATACAATCACTCTATATTGCATACTTTTGTTACAGTTGTTACATACATTTGATTATATACGATACATTAGTTACATTTGTTTACATATGATACTTACTTTACATACATTTGTTTACATATGATACTTACTTTACATACATTTGTTTATATATGATACTTACTTTACATACATTTGTTTAGATATGATACTTTACATACATTTGTTTACAAATAATACATACATTAAATACTTTGGTTTACATGTGATACGTACATTACATGCACTTGGTTACATGTGATACGTACATTACATGCACTTGGTTACATGTGATACATCTTGAATGAGAACTAAATTTCTCTGCTTTCATCCTCGAAGCTTATATGTAGGCTTATCTGAAGATGACACCAGTTGGTTGTTATTTATTTATTTATTTTTTGCTGTGTTGGTAAGCTGCGAAATCTATGATTGAGACATTCGAGCGCGCGCGCGCGCACACACACACACACACACGCACACACACACAAATATTTAAGAATATTTGTGTGTGTGTGCGTGTCATGAGTCAGGGACTCATCGAGGGAGGCCACATACTACACACACCAGCTATCATACTTATTCTTGAATTCATTCGCACTGATTGCACACACAACATCCAATGGCAATCCATTCCAATCCCGCACCACCCTATGAGAGAAAAATATAGCCCTCACCCCCCTTCTTAGCGTCATTCATTCTCAGATTCCAAAGATGCCCTCTTGTCCTTTCCTCACACTCCATAGAATGAAAAATTCCATCAACCGAAATCCTGTATGACTCTTTCAGGAGTTTGTAAGTCTCGATCATATCACCCCCTCCTTCTCCTGTTCGCTAGTGTCTGCAGTCTACAAGTTCCCAATCTGTCTTCATAATCAGTATTTCACAATCCTGATATTTTTAACACTCTCTTCTGCACTCTCTGTCCACTGTATCACAATTACAACGGAATATAAATAAACGAGTAGATGTCTTTAGGCACAGCTTTCTGATATTTCCAGTCAAAATAACTTCGTCGTGAAATGTAAAGTTATTCTACAAAAACATCATGATTAGCAACTTAATTAGCTAAATTTGGATTTTAAGTAATTATCGATGAATTTTTAACAAACTGAGCAATGTTACTTTTCTAGGTGCATGTGTTTTGAGATGATAATTTTCATACTATGGCGGTATGTTCTAGAGTTCTTTTTATCACTTCTCATTGTTGTCTTCATCAAATCTGTATATTAAATCCAGATGGGAGGCGAGTACCATCCCTGATCTATGGATGATGGAAAGGAACATGTTTAAATTCCTGTAATGCAGATCTATTATCTGAATGGTGCAGCATTCACCTTCTTCAGCACAGGCACTTAGAATAATGTTTTCGATCAAGCACCAATCCTCGGCGAGTATGTTGATAATTACGCGTAGTACATGTCTACGAAAATTTCCATGAATCCGGACACACTTAATCTAGTAACTAGCCATCGCAACGAGGGAATCCTAAGCCCTCCATGGTTTAAGTGGCATGAAAAAATGCTAATGGCACATCATGAGGAAGACGTGACACAGAAGGGCTACATCCATCTGAGGATAGTGGTGAGAAAGAAACTTTACCTAGACTAACCAATAGTGAAGTCTAGGAAGAAGGAAGTCATTAAGAATGAACATCCGTTGTTGAGATTTAAGGCAACTAGATGGGTTGCCTATTTTGCGGCGATGTAAAACATAATTTTCCGGGAGGAACCCTACCACCTCTTTTTGAAATCAGTTGCGTCACCTTCGGATAGAAAGAAAAGATCCTAAAGGAGGAGATGGTTGTTAGAGAAAAGACTTTCTCAATTTCTTGTCTCTATCAGAGGGGATAGGAGAAAGCACACTCGACATTGTCACTGATATTCATACGTGGAACATGTAAGACAGCACTGACTGCTCGTTGGGGAGTTCTTACAAACTTTCTCTAGTAGATATTATAAGTATAAGATCATCGGCGAATGTTATGCCATTAAAAGTGGTTTTGTTAATGAGTAGCAATCTGGCTCGTTTGAAGAAAACAGGAGACCATTTTCCTTGCTCGTTTATGTTTCGGAGATGCGATTTACTCGCATCTCCAAAACATAAACGAGCAAGGAAAATTTCTGGACAACCGGAATCAGACAGGAGGATAGCGCTCGAAGTATAGTTTCAAGGAGGTGTCAAAACTTCCTTGAACACAAACCGAAGCTGGCATCGAGATTCATAAAGAAGAGATGACAAAAAGTTGTTCTAAGCACAGCCATCGATAGGGATGAAGGCCTATGATACATTAGTATTAGTACCATGAGTAAACTATGGCTTAGATAATTCGAAAATACTGCACTAGGGACCAAAGATATAACATTTTTTTAAGCCACTTCAGGCCTCCACACAAATCGTCCATTCCCTAAAGACTTACAAACATCCAATGCCCACGATGGCATTGGAACCACAGCCTGTAGGTTAGAGAATTGGAACTATCCACCCAGTCAGGAAGACCGGCAATTTTATTTTATTTTTGATATTTTTGAACATGCCAAAATTTCACCCGCGAATTAGTATTTTGCTAATATTATTATGGAATGCTTCGACAGTCGTAGCTCTGGCGGTTTACACGATGCTCTCTGGTTGGAAAGACTTCTGTTTCAATGTTTATCAGGACATTCTATCTCAAGGTAAGTTAGTTCACTGACCTCATACAGAGGTGGAGAGGCTTTTCATCAGGCAAACCAGCCAAAAGAAAACATACGCAGTGACAGAGGGATAACATACTATGCAGATAGAATTAACAGTCCTAGCAGAGCATTACTTAGGTTTCAAAGAAGCTAGATTACTTGACGGTGACAAGCCATTGAGTCTCATACGCAAGGAAAAAGCGTAACAATAAATTTAAAAAATATATATATATATATAATTCTTTTATTTCTTAATTAAATGCTTTAGTTTTAGGCCAGGCATGATAAACTGAATTTGAAGAGTAAATAAGAAAAATGCAGATCACATCATAGGCTTTGTCTTATTTCACAATATATTATATTATATTCGATAACATCAAAATTTATTAGTAGTTATCAACTAATCGAGTTGCCAGTCTTTGGCGTTCGCTTTGACTGGAACCTTACCCTTTTTCTCTGTTTAGCGTAAGAATGAATAAGCATTTAACTGTGTGACCTATGACTTTATTTACAAACATGCACTTATAGTATAGTTCAGCACACTGTAGAAAGTTTTTTACCTTAGTTCTATTATGCATTAAAGATACCAAGAAATTATATATTTGATTTTAGTCCTTTACCCAAGGAAGCAAAACAATGTTTTGTGCGTGAAATGTATTCAGGTCTGACCCGGGTCTGGCTCCCGCTGATGAGACCTCAATGAAGGTCGAAATCTGTCTGGGTAGTCGCCCTTCCAATTATGCATAGCATTTTACACGTCTGAAAGGGTGTGTGTGTGTGTGTGTGTGTGTGCTTTGCATTATGGGATACATACTAAGGCAAGTGATGTGAAGTCATTAGCCTCTATATACAAGTAGCTCAGACGTGAATATATTTCATACGCAAAACATTGTTTTGCTTCCTTGGATAAAGGATTAAAACCAAATGTATATGTATTTGGTTTTAATGTATAGTTAAACACATTGTTTCCGATTTCAAAACATACATTTATTTCAAATACGGAATTTATGTTCTTTAGGCATGTCGGCAACATACCAACAAAGATAGACTAGTGTGCTATAGGTTCAGGGGCAACCTGATGATGATGATGACGTAAAACAAATATCAGGTTGCCCCAAGACCAGCTTCTACTCATTACAAACATTTTCTCTGCAGCTTGTGCATAGACAGCCAGTACAGGATTTCTATCTACCCAAACTGTAATTGGTTTATTCGTTAAACTTGTATCCTTTATAGCTATAAATTGCCTGATATGTTATTAAATATATGATTGAAATAATTCAATCTGTATAAAAATGAATAATACATAATTTGATCGCATTGTAGAATCGGTATCAACATAAGCACCAAGAAGAGATCAACACTTCTTAGAGAAGATATCACAGAGAGCTACAAACACGAATTAGACAGTGAGTATAATAACGTCGGTCATATCTTAAGAAAGATTTTGCTCCATCTTTTTTGTGGTTAAGTAAATGAATGTGTTAATATTAATATCGGTTTATAGCGTTCATTTAAACTGATTATCATGTTATTATTACTGGGCACATTCTTCAATTTCAGCTTAATTTTTTCAGAGCTAAATTAAAAAAAAAAACACCTGAGGGCTATAAATTACTCGATTTATTTTTATCTCATAGGAGAAGGATATAGGGAAGAATCCATTCAAAGAGCCCTAAGCAAAGCTGGTCATGAATATAGCAATTACTTTCTTCAGCAAGAGAAAGGAGACATTTCTTTTCATATGGAGTCTGATGGCCACCTTCTACTCGGTTATCCATTCAAGGTAATATGTTTTACTTTTTTAAAAGGTGAATTTTGATCTTGCTCTTGCAAAAGGTAATCTTTATTACTTTTATTGTTTGAAATTGCCAGTTTGGAACAGTTCTTCAACTTAGACAACCTAAAGATTCCGCAAAAGGAAATTTTGTTGTATGTCATTCTTCAGACATTCTGTAATCTTAGGAAGTAATGGATTTTAAAATACTAGCAATCTAACATTTTGGGATTGAATGACGTGGATGTGACAGGATTGAAAAATATGAAATTGCAATTACAGGTATACTATAAAGTGTAATTTCTGTAGTATAATACAAATTGGAAATTACAGTTAGTATTATACAAACTGTATGATACAAAGTGTAATTTCCATTTAGAAAATGCTGAGCATTTTCTAAACGGAAGATGTTTTGATTTTGTACTCTTCATCCAATTAATAAAATCATCCCGATGCTTTTAAAATGTATAATTGTTATCAATGTTTAAATGTACTGAACATCATAACCTCTTGCGTCCAGTCAGTTAAATGACTTTGTCAGCGTACTGAATTTATCTAAATACCAATGACCTATTTCAAGATTGCAATTTTGAATTATATGGCAGTTACTGTATACAAGGTAATAACACGATTTCCGTATTGGATTCCCCCCCCCCTCTTTCACCTGCGAAGGTTTTAACAGCTTTCGTATTAAATTATATAGAAATTGTTTAACTTAGCTGAATTACCGCATAAAGACGGATTACTTTAGAGTAAGTTTAGATTGCAAACGCGATACGAAGGTAGTATTTTATTCATATTAGGTTAGAGTCCTGTAATTTTTTTCTTGGCATAGGTGGGAAACCTAAGGGGGAAAATAGAAGCAATTAATTCCAAGGCAGGCCGGCCTGATTGGCCGAGTGATTAGCGTATCCGCTCTCCAGTCAAGAAGTTGCGGGTTCGATTTCCGACATGGATGTTTGTGATTGTCCTACTAGCCCTGTGTGGAAAGGGAATCTGCGACCCTACTACTTCTAACAGAACACTTCACTCCCAAACCCTATGAGGTACAAGAGTGAAGATACGGCGTTCATTGATTCTTTTGGCGGAAAAACTGACTGCACGTGATAAGTCACATGAGAAGTTATGAGGACGATATTATTATTTTTATTACATGACACCTTCAGGGAGTCCAAAGACTCATCGAGAGAGGGCAACTACTCTACAAATTTATCTCCACCACTCAATCCACCAACTACAACGAACCGCAACTACACCAACGCCATCTACTTACCGGCTTACCAGCCGGTAAGACAAAAAACGTGACATAAAAACGTTTCAAATTTCGGGTTATCTTTTTATATATATAGAGTATATATATATACACGGTGGCCCTAAAGTAACTTTCCCTCTTTGGAGGCATCTGTAGCTAAAATCAATAAACGGAGTGAGACCAAATTTTATATTGAGACTTTTGAAGGCATGGGGAGATGATTTCCGCGAAAAAAAAGATTTAGTGCCAAAAGTCGCCGATAGGGGAAATTTCCTGGAGGAGCCAAAAGCAGTCAAATGTTTGCAGTAAACGCAGGTAAAATGGATTATGCAAATAGGTGACAGTAGCGCCACCAATTCCGCTTAAAATGGGATTGGGAACGTTCAGGCAGTTATTCGAATAACTGACGAATTGTACTCAATATGCATCCTACCTTGCTTCAGCGTGCTTTACTTGTTAAGTTTACAGTGCAATGTCGTACTGGCCCTTCGGGAATTTAGAAGGCGTCATAACCTGCATACAGGTCCTATGTCAGCTGTAGCACTGAGAGCTATGATTAAGAAGTTTGAAGAAACTGGATCACTAGGAGTTAGACCTGGCAGAGGGCGGAAATCAATGCAAGAAGAGGAAGTAACAGACGTTGTTACTGCGGTGTTCGACGACGCAGGGACCAGTACTTGTCCAAGCGCTCATGCCATAGCTCGCAAACTTAATATGGCTTAGGTACAGTCTGAAAAATCTTACGGAAAATGCTTCACTTCTATCCCTATCGGTTCAGTCGTGTGCAAGCACTAACTACCGCAGATTATGATAAGCGCATGACCTTCGCGCTAACGTTTCTTGCCCGAATGGAGGTCGACAATGACTGGCCTTGGAGAATATTGTGGGGTGATGTGGCTCATTTTTATCTGAATATGTCAGTCAACACTCCCAACTGCAGAATTTGGGCATCTGAACATCCCCAAGCGATCCAGCAAGTACTACTGCATTCTCTAAAAGTACCGCGTGTGGCTTCACAGCCGATTTCATAATAGGACCATACTTTTTTGAGCGTGTTACTCCTAGAGGTCCTGTAACCTGCTCCATTACTGGAGAGATTTATCGACGAATGCCGGAAAATTTTGTCATTCCTGCATTGCAGCAAAGACAATGTTTGGACTCCATAATTTTTATGCAGGATGGAGCAGGCCCACACATTGAACGTTCAGTACAGCGACTTTTACGACGGCATTTCAGTAATGAGAGGGTTATCAGTCAGTTCTTTCCGACGGCATGGCCGCCTCGATCCCTGGGCATCACTCCATGTGACTTTTGGCTCTGGGGGTATTTCAAATCCATTGTGTATGTTGGTGGCGTTTCCAACTTGCATGTCTTGAAAGAGAACATAAAACGGGCTGTTATGAACATCCAATCCGACTCCTTACCTCAGCTGTAGAGCATGTCGCTCACCGGATTCAATTTGTTGTACACAAGAAAGGTCAGCACAATGAAAATCGTGTATGTGGTCCAGGGGACCCTGATTCTGATGAATAAAACATTATTTCCTGTGAGTTCAATCACTACATTAATTTCTGTGTCTCTCGCAAGTTGTTGTTTTAGTTCAATTATTATTATTATTGTTATCATTGTAACGCGCCACATATCCAGCTGGAATGAGTGACGCGGCTGTCGCTTACACCGTCGAAATGTTATTATTCCATTTTATCTGCCTTTAATGTAATTATCCGCTTGTTTTCGGCTTCGCCAGCGCAAAATTTTTCCCCTATCGACGACTTTTGTTACTAAATCTTTTTTTCGCGGAAATCATCTCCCCATGCCTTCAATAGTCTCAGTATAAAATTTGGTCTCATGCCGTTCTTTGGTTTTAGCTACAGATGCCTCCAAAGAAGGGAAGTTATTTTATGGCCACCCTGTATATATATATATATATTATCTTAGCTACGTCGATAACTCATGTTATCAACGTAGCTAAGATAATTCACTGGCACTTATGTAAAAAGTTTGGGTTTAAAGTATCTAAAGACTATTGGAAGCATAAAGTTCACCAGAAAGTGGTTGGGAATGAAAAAGCTAAAATACTCTGGGATTTCAAAATCCAGACTGACAAAAGCTTGGAATGTAATACACCAGATATAACAGTTGTTGAAAAAAGTGAAAACAAGGGTGTTAAGTTTATCGAAATATCAGTACCAGGAGAAAGTCGGATTGACGACAAAGAAAATGAAAAAATTACAAAGTATCGCGATTTGCAAGTCGAAGTTGAACGAATCTGGCAAAAGAAAACGAAAGTTGTTCCCATAATAATAGGTGCTTTAGGCACCATCCCTAAAACATTAAAAAACATCTAGAAGCACTCGAGTTAGATGGATTAAAAACTGGGCAGCTGCAAAAGGCTGCTTTGTTCGGCACAGCTTTCATTTTCAGAAAGTATTTCCACAACTCATAGGCCCTTGGGTAGGGCTCGAATTAGTGGAATATAACCAGCCTTTTACTTAAGACTGAGGAAGCAAATCAAGCTTTGATGAATATTATATATATGTAGAAAGTTTTTTTACCTTGGATATAATATATGTTAAAGATACCAAGCTCTTTTAAACCTGGTTTTTACTCCATTTCCCAAGTAAGCAAACAGACAAATAAGTCAAGTTTGCGCCTGCACGTAATGCAAGTCTAAGTGATCCGTAAAGTAGTACAAGTCAAGGTAAATCGTGGTAAAGTTGGAATAAGCTCTGATCACTATTCTTAATATTTACCCTTAATGCAAAGCCCATCTCCTTGAGGAGATGTACGATGCTATGCATTAAAGGCAAGGGGCCACTACCCAGACCGGTTTCGACCTTTATTGAGGTCTCATCAGTGGAAGCCAGGCAAGAAATACTAAGGTTAAGTAATACAGAGCTTATAAGTATTTCACCAAATCAAGTTACCAAAAGGTGCTTTGACCTTATTAAATAAAAATCTCAGGATGAGAGATAGATGTAGAATGTTTTTTGCCTTGGGTACAATATATGTTAAAGATACCAAGCTATTTTAAACCTGGTTTTTACTCCATTTCCCAAGTAAGCAAACAGACAAATAAGTTAAGTTAAAAACTTTCTACATCTATCTCTCATCCTGAGATTTTTATTTAATAAGGTCAAAGCACCTTTTGGTAACTTGTTTTGGTAAAATACTTATAAGCTCTGTATTACTTAACCTTAGTATTTCTAGCTGGCTCCCACTGATGAGACCTCAATAGAGGTCGAAACCAGTCTGAGTAGTGGCCCCTTGCCCTTAATGCATAGCATCGTACATCTCCTCAAAGAGATGGGCTTTGCATTAAGGATAAATATTAAGAATAGTGATCAGAGCTTATTCCAACTTGACCACGATTTGCCTTGACTTGTACTACTTTACGGATCACTTAGACTTGCATTACGTGCAAAAAACCAGGTTTAAAAAATGCTTGGTATCTTTAACATACATACATATATATATATATATATATATAATTATTAACTGACGTAGACATCGAGAAATATAAGAGATTGAATAAAGTTTCACTACTAGTTTCATCGGAAATGTCGACTTCGTCATGTGAATACAATACCATGGAGAAAACAACATCTTAAAAAGTAGTCGCCGATACGTTTATAGTTACTATATTCGGCATGAAACTTTGATTCCGATCTTTGAGTTTCTTATTCGGTTTTAAAACAGTGTGGGATTTAATATCCCCTTAATTCAAATATCATCTTAAAAATATATTGTACTTTAACAAACAGAGAGTTTAGAACAAGTAGTAGTTGTGTTTGAAATTGAGTCCGAGCGTTAGTTCTGGCTTGAAGAACTGTGTGTGTGTGAATGATATCATGAGTACTCCAAAACTGGATTACAGCGCTATGTGAATCGGGCAGGTTGCAACTGAGATTGCAGTTTAGATGGGTAGGGTTGAGAGCTATTTCTTTTGATTCCAAGATACGTCTTTGTAATTCATCGGAGCATTTATGGATGTTTGAAGTAAAGTTCCAGTCTATTTGATGTTGTCGTCCTTCAACATTGGTATTGGCCGAGAATAAAAGGATGGATAGTGCACTAGCACGAACTCTGTTATAAGAAATGTCACGTTGGTGTTTCTTCTAGGCGGAAAGAGAGAGACTTTTCTGTCTGGCTATAACATGGTTTGACACAACTGCAAAAGATTTTGTATGCTCCTGGGAACTGAAGAAGGTTGTGTTTTACTTTAGGTTGACTGAGACAAGATCGGAGTTTTGGAAAGGTGGAGAAATATGTTTTAACATTAAATTTCTTCAAGATTTTCGCCAGTTTAGGAGAAAGAGAACTTATATACGGTAAGGAGATGTAGGGTGTTGGGTTTGAGTTATCTTCATTACTATGTTGATCACATACACTAAGACGATTATAGATACCTTTAGGAGAGTAACCGTTATTTAACAAAGTCCTTTTGAGGTAACTAAGTTCTTGTTGAAGTTCCTCTTCTTCTGACAACAATACACACACGCACCATAAGAATACTTCGAGAGGACCCATCAACCGTGAATTGGCATGCATTTTTTTTACTGAATATATTTGCAGAAATAGAAAAAAGGAAAATACTGAACACTGATGAATGCTCAAAATGTGGGGTTAAGCTTCTTATCTTATCAAAGTCTCTCCAAACAAACTAAGACAATTTATTCACAGTTTATATCATAACGTGTTGAAGTTCGGAGTCGGTTTGGGAAAAATACTTATTTTATTCTTTAGAGTAGGGGATTCAGAATTAACTATTATCCTAGCCATGGTACTGAATATGTTATAAATTGCTACTTTCATGGTGGAAACGAGATAAAACATACATACTACAAAGATAATGAATCTTTATAGTGTTTCACATGCGTGTGTGTGTGTGTGTGTGTGTCTTCCAGTGAGATTTTCTTTTTATATTCCGTATATAATATTTGAATATCAAAATAAAATAAAAAAATAACAATTTGTATATTTGTATTAACTTTATATCAGATAAAGCTCAAGATGACCAATGCTAATCAAGATTCTGATCACAAAGTGAGGATAATGATGAGAACTTTCTCCACAACTTATAATGGTAAAAGCAGAAAACTAATCAAGGAAGAAGAATCAAAGATTACTGTACCTGCTGGTGGAGGTAAACTTATTTTCATCCCCATGAATAGTGTTTATCTGCAATGTAATTGATTCAACACGTTCAAGGAAGATATTTTTAATACTGTTTGTCCGTAAATTACATGCCTTTATAATTATTCCATATCAAATGTCCCAGGCTCAATTATTTCGGCATGCACTGATATTTGTACGTCGGTATAAGAGATTCTAGCTAGTCAGTGTAGTTTATTTACGCACTGGAAACCAATTAGTAATATAATAGTTGGTCAAAGTCGACTACTTTAGGGGAAATGAAATTCCTCTAAAAATTTCCACTGGCAGTAAACAGCATTGAAAGCCTTCTGTGTTTCCTTTTTCCTGTGATTCGATGATATTTTAAATGATGTAAAGTAGTATTTTTTCTTTCATATCACACTGAAAACAATATAATTGTTTTCTTTGTGATATGAATATGTAGCATGATGAATGAATGAATAACAAACGCTATTCATTCATATCATGTTGTCAGTCTCATAGGAAATGAGGCTGATTTTTCTTTTACCTTTCAGAAACTTGGGATTTTGCATTCTACAAAACAGGAAACAGGCCAAAAGAGAACACACAACAGACACAATACACTGGTCTCATAACCATATGTGTTTTATTAATAAATTCCAAACATGACAACCAATCTTTGGTTTCCAGGGTTTCCATAAATCCGGAATAACGTGAATGTTATCGCCTCCGTAGAGCAATTAAAATAACAACGGTATATTGCACCCTTCGACTGGAAAAGGCCTAAGTTCCATTCTCTTGGTTACGAGAGGAATCTTTATTTGGGCTTTTTCATTTTAAGGTGAGTTGGCCGATCTCATACGGCGGTAGCAGAGATTTTTCTCTACAAAACTCGTATTTTCGGGTTTTGTGTACAGTAGGAGAATTAAGTAGAAGAGGAGATGGATACATGTGTGTACCGAAGTGGAGTGCCCTACCGCGATGTCCTTGGAGGTGTCACGTAATAAATAAGTTATTGCATTCGGCACAGACGATATTACTGGTACAATTTTGCCTTCGTTAGTTTGCATTCAGCCCATACGATTATATTACTGTTACAATTTTGCTATCATTATTTTGCATTTAGCTCAAGGTTATGTTACGTGTACAATTTTGTCATCGTTTCCGTAAATCCGAAACAATATGATTGTTTATATTATTATTATTATTATTAATTTTCTTATTATTATTTTTATTTTCTTCTTCTTGCATTTTCTGATTTGTGTTATAAGGCGATTCCTTGTTATCTTATATTCAGTTTTTAAAGCTGCATTATTTGGATATCGCTTTAATTCTTTCCATAAAGCGTCCTTTCTGTGTATTTCTAGGATTAAGTTTTGTGTTATCCAAGGATTTTGTGTTGTTTTTGAACGAATTCTGACTTTCTTTGTAGCTTTCTTATATATTTCCTCCAGTGTGAGTTTAATGTTGTTGTATAAGATATCTGCTGAGTCTGATGCCAAGTGTTCCCAGTCTGTTTTTCTTATTTCGTGGTTGACTATTTCTTCGTCTATTATTGTTTTCTGTCGCTTTTCTTCTGTGGGACATTGCATGGATATTGTCTTGGTGTGCAGGTTTAGAGAGGTGAGGTAATGGTCTGCTACTTTGCACTTTATGACTGATGCAGTGTAACTGTTTGGTGGTGCTCGAACGTTTATATGATCTAGACAGGCGGCAGTCATAGTATTTCCGAATATTTTTTCTCTAGTACATGATGTTATTGTTGGTATTAGATTATACATGGATAGCGTGTCTAGGCATTTTACAGTGTTTTACTGGTTTTCGTTTGCGATATTTATGTTTATGTCGCCGATTATCATTAGGTATTCGGTTGAGCATATTTCTTGGCGTGAAAGCCAGTATAAAATTCGTGCAAGAATTTTATCATATTTAGGTTTGGTGGCCTGTAAATAGCATTTAGTATTATGGGATGCTGTCTATTGGTGGTATTAGTGATTTCTAGGCAAAGGGTTTCAGCATGCTCAAACTGATAGGCCGTTTCTTTTGCTATTAATTTTTGTTTGATAAATATTAATATTCCACCCCCTCTTTTTGTTTGGCGGCATGATCTATGTTGTTGGAAGCCTGTAATTTGGAAAGCAGTCGCTTCGTCATTAGAATCAATATATCAATAATATCAGTGTAATTCCTCATATAAGCCTGTAGCAATAACCAATGTTTTCGGATGCTTCTGATGTTAATATGCAAAATTGAGAGACCTCTCGCTTATACTGTGTGTTGTTTCCATGCATTAAGCGATTCGAAAGTACAATTACTGATGTATTCTGGTGCAATTACATCTATCTGTAGGGTCACATTCATTTTTGTTGTGTTGAGATCTTATTGAACTAAGTTGGAGTCTTTTGTTTCACTCTGGCATCCTATCATTATTATTATGAATAATAATTTAATAATATTATTATTATTAATTTAATATTAATAATAATTTAATATTAATAATAATTTAATATTAATAATAATTTAATAATAATTATTATTAATAATAATAATTTTCCCTTTTTTTGTAACAATGAAATTCGTACAGATTTTTTTCTTTCTTTTCTTTTTTTTCCCTGTATAATGTATTAATAATAATAATACAGCATTTATTCATTTAACAATGAGTTATATATATTTACAATATTGTTTTTTTTTAAGTATATTTAAGCGCTGTAACTACAGCACTTAAATGTGATATATGGATTTTGATTTTTTCCCTTTTTTTTTATTGATCATGCCGCCAACCAAAAAGAGGGGGTGGAATATTAATATTTATCGATCATAAATGAATAGCAAAAGAAACTGTCTATCAGTTGGAGCATACTGAAACCCTTTCCATCGAAATCACTAATACCACCAATAGACAGCATTCCATAATACTAAAATACTATTTACAGGCCACCAAACTTAAACATGATAAAATTCTTGCACGAATTTTATACTGGCTTTCACGCCAAGAAATATTCTCAACCGAATACCTAATGATAATCGGCGACATAAACATAAATATTGCAAACGAAAACCAGTAAAACACTGTAAAATGCCTAGGCACGCTATCCATGTATAACCTAATACCAACAATAACATCATGTACTAGAGAAGAAATATTCGGAAATACTATCACTGCTTCCTGCTTAGATTATATAAACATCCGAGCACCACCAAACAGTTACACTGCATCAGTCATAAAGTGCAAAGTAGCAATACTTACTTCACGGCTCTAAACCTGCACAATAAGACAATATCCGTGCAATGCCCCACAGATGAAAAGCAATACATAACAATAATAGACGAAGAAATAGTCAACCACGAAATAAGAAAAACCGACTGGGAACACCTGGCATCAGATTCAGCAGATATCTTATACAACAACATTAAACGCACAGTGGAGGAAATATATAAGAAAGCGCAAAGAAGGTCAGAATTCGTTCACGAACAACCCAAGATCCTTGGATAACATAAAACTTAATCCTAGAAATACACAGAAAGGACGCTATATGGAAAGAATTAAAGCGATATCCAAATAATACAGCTTTAAAAACTGAATATAAGATAACAAGGAATCGCCTTACAACACAAATAAATGCAAAAAGAAACTACTACAGAGACAAATTAACCTCTGCACAAAACAACATGAAACAAACCTGGCATCTGATCAACGAGATGCTAGATTGTGCTCCCAACACCACCGCCTCTGAAACCATAAAACACAGCTTCATGAAAGACGCAAAACCTATCCAACAACTAGCAAATGACTTTAACCAATACCTTGCAGATTCCATACAAGTACTGCACAGAAATATTCCCCCCAATCACAAAACGTGATCCTCCACCTGGACCACAATCAAAACAGACATTATGGTTCCCAATCATAAAAGAAGCAGAAGTTTTCTCTTTAATAGATCAAATCAAACCAAACAAAGGCCCAGGAATTAATGGTATAAGGCCTAAGGATATCAAGCAATATGCAACTAGCTTAGGCCCTAGCCTACTAAAATTACTAAATAAAATATTTAAAACAGGACAGATACCAATATGCTAAAGACCGCCATAATCACACCCATATACAAACATGGAAAAAGAAATTTAATCAGCAATTACAGACCCATAGCAACATAACCAATTATCAATCAAATTATGGAGCGGATCGTACTAAAGAAACACAGCATATACAGAGAACTTTCATATTATCCCCAAAACACAATACGGTTTTCAAAAAAATAAGGGAACAACATCTCTATTGGAAGACTTTACAGATGTAATTAATACCGCCTTAGACAAAAACAAAATTGCCATAATAGTCTTTATTGATCTAACTAAAGCATTTGATACACTCGCACATCAAACCTTTTTAGAAAAGCTGAGGCATGCTGGAATAGACGGGCCTCTGCATAGGTGGTTTAAAAACTACCTTCAAAATAGAAAGCATATCACACGTATCGGGTCGAAAAGCAGTGAGCTACCAGTAACCTGTGGAGTGCCACAGAGAGCTGCACTCTCCCTTACTCTATTCAACATTCACACACACAATATTAATCAGCTACCTCTCAAAGGTAAGATCTTCCAATACGCAGACGATACAGTAATAATATCCATCCATAATAATGCAAGCATAGCCCAAACAAATATGCAACATGACATAAATCTGCTCATAGACTGGCTCACCAAAAACTCCATACACCTAAACTCAGGTAAGACAAAATTAATGATATTCAGAAATCCACTGACTCGACCAGTTGATAACAAATATATAACCATCCAACATCCACTCTCCAACATAAAAACACACACAGAACAGTAAAACAAGAAAAATCAGAAATCAGCTAAAAATCACAAAAATCAGCTAATGCCTTTTTGTTCCTTATAGGGAATAGGCGAGGCTGTTTTTTTAGCCCTATTTAACTTAGAACAATAACTGGCAAACTCTACAGGTTAAGACATAGTTCCCACAAGCCTAAAAACACTAATATACAAAGCACTATGCCAAAACATACTAAGATACGCTATAACAATGTATGTTTTCTGCACACCCTACAAACTAAATAGATTAATGTCGTTACAGCACAAAATGATAAAACTGATCTTTTGGGAACAAAGAGACAATATCGACTTTATATACACTGCAATGTCAGAACACAAAATATTGACAGCAAAACACTTATGTCACTATGCAACTTTGCTAAAACATTATTTCGATGCCAACTACAGGACAGTCAGAAATAGATACCGTATAACAAGACCTCAGACAACTAATTAAATCACACATCAAGAAACACGCACCCTAAATACTATACAAACTTAATGAAACACAATACAATATATTCGTTCAGGCTTCCAGTTCAGCGATGCATCAAGACATTCTAAGTTATCGTGTGCGTGTGTGTGAGTGTGCGCGCGTGAATTTCTCAATCAACGGCTGCATTGGAAATCAAACCTATTAAACAGCCCTACTTCCCAACACAGTAAACAAACAAATAAATAATAACTAACTGGTGTCATCCTCAGATAAGCTTAACAAATATGTTGAAATAGGATGAAAGCTGAGAAATTACATCTCATCCAAGATCAATAAAAAAAATTATTATTATTATTATTAAGAGAGACCTCCAGGGAGTGAGGGACTCATCTAGGGAGGCCACACGCTACCTGCACCAGTTGTCATAATTGTTCTTGAATTCATTCACACTACTTCAACACAAAATATACAATAGCAATCCATTATAATCATGCACCACTCTATGAGAGAAAATTCTTGCTCTCATTCCCCTTCTTGGCAACATTCATTCTCAACTTCCAAGGATGCTCTCTCATCCACCATAAAATGAAAAATTCCATCTACTAAAATTCTGTACGATTCTCCTTTGCATTTTTCCCACTGTATTAGAATCACCATCGAAACTAGGAACCAGACATGCGGACAAAAGTCCAATTTACAAGTGAGATCTTATCAAAGTCTTGTAGAAGCAAAATGACTTCCTACCTGTACACGTGAAGATTCATTTCAGCATTGACTTTACTAACAGTGAACTGAACTAACATCCATTTTCGCCCAAAATTCCAGTCTATTCAAATTATTCTGCAATTGCTGCATATCAGCTGCACTCCTGATTACCCTTCCTCTCTTTGTATCATCAGCAAACAGCTGTATGCTGCCTGTCAAATCCTTCCTAATGTCATTAATGTACACATTGAATAACAATGAGTCAAGGTCTTATCCTTGTGGTACACCACTGGTTGCCTTAAATCTTGCAGACTCACATCCCCATACACCACTTTTTGATATCTATCAGTCAACCATCCTCTTATTGCATTCTAATATTTAATAATCCAATCCCATATTCTCCAATTTACGCAGTAGTTTTCCACTGTATTCTATCAAAAGCCTTAGCAAAATTCAAAAGTATCATGGTGTATCCATTCCTCTTGTCTAACTCAATAGTAACATTGATTTACACAAAGGGAACAGAATGTGAGCAAGTTGCTCAAACATGACTTTTTTTAGTAAACGTATTCTTTTATTGCAAAGTAGGGATTCTCTGTTAACCTATTTCTGACAGCCCTGACCGACTTTTCCAAAATCTTCACTATCCCTCCTGAGTTACTGGCTGGTTGATAGTTGGATACATCAGTCTTTACACTACCCTTGTGCAATGGGATTACCATACATTCTTTCCACTTCTGCGGAATATTCCCTATTCTGATATTCAAATTTACATACCTGGTCCAAGGAATAGCAGTTCAGTTGAACACTCTTTTAGCATCCGTGATGATTTCCCACCAGTCCCCACTGCCGAATTCTTATTCAGTTTGTACAACAGTTCTAACCTCCTCCTACCGCTCAGTTTCTTCATTCAGTGAAGAGGCAACAGTGAACGCAATGCTGCAAACACCAGGTTGATAGCTTTTAGCAAACTGGACACGCATTAGTTTAAAAACGTCTTCTGTATCTGTCACCCTCACACCATCTGCATTCAGTAGAGTTATTCCTTCATTGTCATTCTTTTTTAACTTGCAGCATGACGACAGAATTCTTCTGGGTGTTATCTTTAGCTTTCAGAGGCAGTTTCTTTTCATACTCAGACTTAGCTTTCCGTACAACAGTTGACTGTTCTGTCCTGCTCCTTATAATTTTCATAATTCACCATCCTTATGCATACAGTATTCCTCACATCATATTTTCTTATAACAAAATTGCACATCTATTTCACTCATACCATATTTGTTCTTCGTACTCTAGGGACACATTTCGATATTCTTCTCATCCAACAAACGATACTATGGCGCAGAATCCAACATATTCCTCAATTGGTCATATTTCCTGCTTTGTAGTTAGTTCAGCATGTAACCTTTACTGAATGTTCCATTCAGAAAATGTTACATGCTGAATGGAACATTCATTAACTTAGCCACTTCCCAAGTGAGTACCGCATGATCACTGTCACCAACCGGAGGCTGAATAGTTATCTTTAAGTGGAACTCCCCCTAACACTATAATCAAATCTAACACTCTTTGACCTGGAGTTCCTCTGTAACATGCTACAGTTTCTCTGTAACATGTAATACCTCTTAGTGGAGTGCCGTAAAGTGACCAATCGCTTTGTCCATCCGTATGCGTTTATTAACTACGCTCTAGCTGGGCGATTCGATTGACATTTTGGAACTTTAACGAAAATTTGTCAAGTCATTTCTATTTCAGTTTAAATTAGGTTATTCTGCTAGCAATAACAAAACATTAAATGAAATGTCTATATCAACGTTTCCTAAAAGTGTAGTGCCGGACCTTTTGAGACAAAATAATAATATTAATAAAATAAAATAAAAATAAAAATTCAAGTATGGTATGTGAGCTATTGAGAGAGAAAATAAAGATAGGAACGATAAAAAAGAAGAAAAATCTTACATTTAATTACTATGCTCATAGATAGAAAATCCCCACTTCGTCCGAGCTCGCTGCCTGACAAATAGCAGAAAAAATATTTTATTTGGATTATAAATCTGCTTATCTAATTTAGCAAACTACATCCATTTATAGATACATATATATGTGTATATAATGGATAATATGTATATATTATTAATGTATATAATGAAATAAGCCACAAAAATTATATTGAATAAAGTCCCATTCTATGCAATGCTGGTCTACAGTATATAAATATTGAAGAAAATCTTAAAAAGGTGCGTTTCAGGTCAGCATTCTTGTATGCTGACGTCATTCATTATGATAATCGCGAAAATCGTGAAAATTCGTGATAATCCTACAATCAAAAGGATGGATATCTATAGTACAAGTATAAGACTGTACGTGGACATAGTTATATATTCTAAAAACTCTGCTTCAGTAGAGCTAACGGGTATTTTAAACCAATTCCATCGCCCTCCCATAAGCGGGATGATGGTTTCACGCCGTGTGATGACGAAAACTATATAATATCTAAACATTTTCACACGTACCCATTTCACAATGGGATTCAAATCCACAGCCTGTTGAATGCAATGCATTGTTTCGAATCGCTTTACTTTTATTCGATTTAAACCAAAACTGAAATGGCTAGCAAACTTTTAGTAGAAATCACAAATCGGAGTTTTTATATATGTCCGAGCGAAAGCATATAAATAAACAAATAAATAAAGCGCTAGTTTCAACTGCGATGATAGGAATAACGTTACCATCCTGAAATCGGCCGAGTGGTTATCATATTCACCTCTTTATTCAAGAGGCTGCGAGTTCGAATTCCGCTAGGGGCACGGAAGTGTGTGATTGTACTAACCGTTTATTATATGCACTGCTTTCTGGTGGAGTATGACCTTTGATATCTTTGTGCAATAAAAATAACTAATTATACAAGAATACTATTGCGAAATGGATTTTTTTTATGATTATTCAGTTCAAGGTGACATTTAATGACATTTCTGTGAAATATCTTTTTATCCTGAGATTTAATAACGAAAGCTATTTTATTATTCAAGTTGATTGAAAATGCACAGCTAGGAACACAAAACTGTTGGGGAGGCAAACATTGCAATTTCGAAATTCGCGTTTTTATAACTGGATTTTAATTTAATTAAATATCTTGCATTATATTCAAGTAAGAGCGTATGATAAATCGCATACGGCTTTAATACGGTGCTACTGTGTATGACAGTTTGCGGGTGGACAAGATTGAAAATCAGAACAACAGTATTACATACAGTAATTTGTAAACCTCAAACTAGTCATAGAAAAATTTACTAGTTTCGTATTATAATTCAAAATATGAAAATAGCCATAGAATATGCATAAAAAGATCGAACTCAAACGTATAGATTAGACGAGAAGTTATATCGATTTTCTTAATTATGCTACTGAACTTATGCATTGTAGTCCAATATTAATCAGAGTTGACCCATTCAATAACATCAATATTGATTATATCAATAATTTAAGAAGCTACACGAATCGTTTCGTCTGACCATTTAAAGCCGAAGGGAAACAATTTTGCTTATAACTGTAAAGATACATTTTATAAAGGATTTGTGCAACATCTAGCATAATCCTTTAATGTTCCTATTTGCTAAGTTTAATATAATACTCTCTTAGTATATTCACAATTTATATATATTTATGTGCAATGCCATTTTTCCTAGTAAAATTCGTTTCCTTTGTTTATTCCAAGAGCAAATACTGTCGAAGAGCATACCATATTCAAAATATGCGAGTCTATTATTTCCACAAGCTACAATAATTACAAGTGTGTTTGCCCATGTTGAAGAAACGAATTTCGAAACTTACTTTGAACACGATTTTCGACTTGATCAGCCAGAAATGCTTGTCGAAGTAAGCTAATCTTTTTTCCTTTTTAGCTGTATTCATTTTGAAATATAGGATTTAATTTACAACAGTTTAATACAATTAAAATCACCTGAACTTCTGTTGTGCAATTTTTGTCAACAAAAATTCCGCAACAGATGATCAGAATAATAAACAAACTAGTAAAATTATTTCAACATAAAACAATACAATATTTGTAAATTATTTTATATTATAAACTGCTAATTCTAATGAAGACAATTCTTACCTTATGAACTTCAGCATTGTTTCTAATCAGAATAATATTTAAAACTAGTTGATTTTGAAATCAGCTAGATTTAAATGATTCCGAAGCTAGTAAAATACATCAGTACGGCATTAAACAAGTTTTAAATTACAGACAAAAAAGCGTTAAAGAACATCGGTTTTTGTCGGATACTTTCAGGTGCTCAGATGTCGATCAAAACTATACGGTTAATTCTAGGAGTGCCATGAGCATATATACAAAATACCCCCCCCCCCCACATTAAAATAAACTTGGTCTCAAAGAAAAGGCTTAACCAGTGTTCGTCAGTTTTGTTTTACTCTAAAGTAGCGCATACATACATTATAATCATTTTCTACCTTGACTTTTCCGTTCTTTCTTTGTACTGATTAAGCCAATATGTATCTTAGTGAATCAAGCGTAGCACATGACATTTAGCTTTCTTCAAATGTTTGTTTATTTATATAAATAAAAACTATTATAGTGTGTTGAGTTAGACTCTAAATGAAGTTAGAATTACATGGACAGTATAATAAACAATTAAACTAAATGCAAGGCTAACAAAAACATATATACAGTACTTACCAAACTTTTCCTGAAAAAAAAAAATTATTATTTATTTGATCACTCTGTCGGCACAAAATATCAAACATGGCAGTCACGAGAAAACTACTGAATGCTTTCTTCAGCTGCGCAAAACGACGACAGCTCGCCTTCTCGTGGCAGTGGTAAAATCCTATATTTTTGCATTATCTATTAATTGAAGACGAGATGTAAAAATTAATTTCATACGTACGAACTTATCTAGTTTTAGTAACTAAAAATACATTTATGTTAGTGAATGTACGATTTAAACGATCCCATGTGTAAATTATACTTAACCATCTCCTTCTTTGCAAATATTTATCTAATAAAAACAATTAAGTGTTAATAGTTATTTAATAGCTATTGATTGCTATTGCTATTAATAGCTATTAATTAATTACTTAAAAACAGCTGTATATCAATACAGTTTGTCTTTCACGAATGAAATGAGCGAATCTTCTTTAAATTATAAAATGTCTAAAAAGTTGAAAAATACTAAAACAGAGGAAAATCTTTAAAATTTCCTGATTTAATGAAATAACATCTCTCATGTGCTGCCGTATGTTGAATAAAAGTGAGAATTACGTTTAATATTTGCATTGATTATTTCATTAAGAGGAGGGGTACCTTCAACTTTTTTAATTATTAAAGTGACGCTATTAAATAAATTTCGAAAATCAATACTGCAATGCTTTTTATTCCCAAAGTGAGTAGACGAACTAGGGAATTCAACTCTAACCTTAGCTGTCACTGACAGATGGCCCAAAGCTATCAGTGATTTCATAGACATTGGGGAAAATAGAGTGGCAGACAACCGCCATGATCTATTGGTCCTTAATACCTTAAATTATCTGAAATAGTAAGAGATTTTAGAGTGCGGTTTTTTACCTCCGATTTTCCGGAGGTAAAAAACTTACTTGCCTCTGCCAAAGATGGAATAACTCAGGAATCGACTGAAAAGAAGGCCTATAAAGTGTTCCTTAGCGACTTGAATCGAACTTATAAAGTTTTTCTACTGGTAGTCTAGCTATATGGAAGCAAGTACTCTTTCTCAACATGACTACAGTTCGCGCGGTTAGCCTAGTGGCTTTGCGCTTCGGAACCATATGCCTGGGGAAGGAGTGTCCTAGGTTCGATTCCCGTCGACGACGTGAAGAGCTCAAGGATCTTCCTCAGCCATAGCCAAGTTAGCCGGTCTTGGGCGTGGACAGCAGGGTTTTTTCCACCAGTTTATCTGGTGGTTTTCATCCCGCAAGCAGGCAAACCGTCCGAGGACACACACGAATTACAGTCAGGAATACAGACCCAGCCATAGGTCTAATTCGTCAGCCTATGCCGGTTCCGGAATCCGGATAAAATTTGGGGAGACTAGATGGTACCGTGAACTCCCTTAAAAAAGGGGAAACGTTGTATAATCACACGGAATTTATTTATTTAACAGGATAAGATCAATATCTCTTATTTGCTTTTATCATGCTTAACATTAATTTCGTTCATTCTATGGCCCACATAGATTACAAAAGACAGCGGCTATGTTCTAGAACCCTGATTTATTCTTCTCCCGATTTAACATTTTTGTAAACCATCATCCTCTGAATTCTTCGATTATGCTATGTATCGCTCTTAGGAATACACTAAATCTGTTTTTTTTTTTTTTAATCATGCAGATTATTGAACACTTTTGTCATTTGTGTTTATTTGTTTTTTAAAATAAGCTACATGGCGGTCTCCTCCCGGTTATCTAGTTTTGATAATTAATGAGCCCTTCCCAACACACTCACAAACACGTGAGATTTAATTTATTACGTATTAATTCATTTAACACTTTACTTTTTTATGCCAGGCGCCTGAAAATATTGAAGCTGGCAAGGAAATAGAAATTGAAGTTTCGTTCGTGAACCCTTTACCAGAGGATATTAAAAGCGGAAATTTCTTTCTCGAAATGCCTCATCAAGCCACATCTCTAGTTTCAGCATTATCAGGGTAAGTTGTTGTGTCTTCTGCTATATGAGCGTTTGTTTAAGTTACAGATAAAAGTGGATAACCGGGACAAAACAATAACGATCAGGGTATACAGTTTCCTTCTCTAGAGTGAGTTAATGTTATTCACTAGTATTCATGTGTTCTTTTGATGAAAGGAGATCTTCAGGTTAAGTGCATGCTTTATGCCACAGGTTGAGGATATAATGCTTTTTACACTTATGGTAATATGGAGTTACGTCATAAATCGTGTGATGTAACATAAATTGTAAATGAGTATGCCAGTGGGAATAATTAGCTTATCGCGTTATGATTTCATAACCGGATAGTAAAAAACTTAAAGTTTAATAGTGAGAGTAGGTTTGATCATCTTAAAATATCTGCCCTGAAAAAAGAAATGATAAAAAGTAAAAGGTATTCTATTTTTGTTGGTTAATAACAATAAAATAATTTGTTGTTTAGAGTTGCCAGCAGGTGCAAGTGAGTAAGTCTCTTCCGAGTATCGTTAGTTGCAGAAGCATCTGCCTCCAGCAAGCAACCTTTTCCTAACTACACTTCTCAAAACAATTAGAGGATATTTTAGTTTCTGTGGGATAATTATAAATTTTTGCAAATAATTATAACTATTGGGTACTTTATACACGAATAAATATTTCTTACTTATGGATAGGGTGTAATTGATGAGATATTGTTTAAATAATCGATATTTATTACAAATTTAACAAATTATACATTTTAGAGTGAAATAATTTTAACAAGAATAACAATAAGAATAGCCAAAAACGATTTTGTTAATTTTCAACAGGGCGCATGATCTCCATTAACAGCCAAAACAGTGGTGCATCTTGATTGCATGGACCGGATAAGATGATCAAACAGTTCTTGTGGGATATTTCCGCACTCTTCTGTGAGAGCAATTTCGAGCTCTTGAAGCGATCGTTTCAGCAAGTCTTAAACATGATTTTGTACGCAGTTGTGTGTTCTACACTGCTCTATATTAATAATATTTTAAAAGAAATGTGTTACACTTGTAAATTATTTTTATAACTTTATAATTTATCGATTATAAGTTTATGAAGCCTGGCTGGCCGAGTGGTCAGTGTGTCCGCTCTCCGGCTAAGAGGCTGCGGGTTCGAATCCCGCCGTGGGTATTGATGTTTGTGATTGTCTGTGGAAATACCAGTAGTGGTGGTCGGCGGTAGATGGCGTTGGTGTAGTTGCGGTCAGTTGGTGGATTGTGAGTGGTAGAAGTAGAGCTGTAGACCAGATGCCCTTTCTCGATGATCTTTGGACTCCCTGGAGGTGACAAATAATAATAATAATTTACAAGAAAAACAAAATATCCGCTAATTGTTTTGAGCAGTGTAGTATTCATTTTCCACTACAAGAAAATGAATGACTATAACAGCAGAGTTAGATATGTTTTAGACTTACAAAGACAAGCAGAGTCGTTTAAGGCATCTTCAGATGGAAAACCGAGATAAAGGTTCTTCTCGTCCTAAACTGGATTTCAACCAAGGTCTTCCCAACTGAGCTATGAAGGCTCTTTACAGAATTTTTGGCACAGAGTTTAATAAATTTTTTAAATAATAAATTTATTTTTCTTTTGCAGGCCTGTCTTACCTGGTAAAGAAGTGAAAACCACTTTCAAAGTAACCCCAACGAGAAAAGGAGAAAACTTCATCCTTGTCAAATTCTCTTCTGAGAAATTGAGGAGTGTGGAGGGTTTCTTAACTGACACCATCCATTAATAAGTTATGTAGTTTTCCAATGAAGCAAATTAATAGTTTCTATTTAAATTAGAAAATATGAGAAAATCATCATTATGATTAATTTGACAATGCTTCTAATTTGATATTTAATCGAACAAAAGATTTGCATCTAGACAATGTAGCTTGATATAGAAATTGACAAACAAAGAACAAAAAGCCTGAATATGTATTTTTATGTTTAAGTAAAATAAACTATTCTGACTAATAATTTAACTTGTGGTCGTATGTTTATTTCGTTAGAAAATAACGAAGTCGTGTTCCAGGGAAGTTGGAATCTATGTAGCTGGTTTTGTTTGGTTTTGTTTGAGGATAAAATGTCTATTAATTCCATGATGGTTTGCGTATCTTATAGAAGAATACAAGAATAAAAGCCCCATAAAGGTGCTCTGTATCACAGATGGAAATCGAATCCAAGTTATTTCCAACCGAAGGGCAATGTCGCATCATCCTCGTGAATATACTGCACTGATGCCCTTATTGCATGAAAAGGGGAACGACCGTTGGTATTTGTTGTATTGTAATGGAGGACCTATGTCAGAGTTGATCAAATGCCAAAAAGCAATTGCACGGAATTGTTCTAAACTTAAAGCAGCGCATGTCAAACTGCAGGTCTTGATCCACCAGAATTTTTTTCGTAATGTGGAATATTCTTCTTTAGATTGATAGCCGCGATACTGTACTTTATTTTTAACGAATTTATTATTATTAATTATGTATATAATTAATAATAATAATTTTATTATGTATATTATTTAATTTCTTGAATGGGAGGCAGTTTCAAGTCTGTTTGAAATGACGTGGCCAGATTTCAAAATGGGAAACTGAGCAACGTGATCTGTGCCATCAGTGAAGGTTTAAAGAGGGGGAAAAAATAGGGGATTTTTTTAAAATTATTGCAAAGGACCACCGACATAAAAAAATATTTATCATGTTAACACTGTAGTGGCTCTTTTTGAAAGTGATTAGTTTATTGTAATAAACATATTACAATAAACTAATCACTTATAAACTAATTACTTAAACATTAATAATGGGACAAAAATATTATTTTTGTCCCATTATTAATGTACTGAGGATGCCTATGATACTTGGGCGAAAGTTTTATAGTTATTCGCATAAGTTTGTTTCGGTCTTCAATTTTTTCTAAGTATGTCAAATTACGCACCCATATCAAAGTAATTAAAAATATGTTGTTAGAAACGAAGAGCAGCGAACTAAATGAATCGCAGACGCAAAAAATAATGACAAATTGCTGCAAGATTTCTTTTAGGATACAAATAAGCTGTTTCAAACGCATCCTCACCTTAAACGTCCATGTGTGCGTAAAATCACAAGTTCCTCTTCAACTCAGTCGGTGTCGAATTGATTTAAAAATCGAGACGTAAGTGAAAGAATTCATTATAGCTACTTAATAACGGAAACACGGTAATTTAATTATTTTTATTTGTAGAATTTTCGGCTATGTTTCATAGCCGTTGTACTGATAAATACAATTAATAATGGCTATGAAAAATAGCCGAAAATTACACAAATAAAAAGAATTAAATTAACGTGTTTCGGTTATAATTAGTTACAATTAGCGTATGTCAACGATGCCTATTGGTTGATTTACCTATCCTATCCCTTTCATCCTTCCAAGAACAGGTTGAGTCCCCTCCTAATGAGGGCTTACTGGCGTATTAATGCAGCTGGTTCGCCACTCCTCTGCTGCATCCCTTAAGGGCGATATTCATGACTGTAATCCGTGTGTGTTCAAGGGACCGGTTTGCCTGCATGCGGGATGAAAACCCCCAGATAAACTGGGGAGATAAACCCTGCTATCCACGCCCAAGACCGGCTAACTTGGCTATGGTTGAGGACGATCCTCGAGCTCCCCACGTCATCGACAGGAATCGAACCTAGGGACACTCCTTCTCCAAGCATATGGTTGCGAAGCACATAGCCACTAAGCCAGGGGTCGCCAAACTTCTTTGACCGTCGACCCCTTCAAGAGTTTCTTGACTTTTTATCGACCCCTTTCTATTTTACCATTATGTAATTATAATAGGACAAGCAAAAAAAGACGCTTATGTGAGTGTTTCGATTGTTTATTTTATAGTTACAGTGTTTATTCTATATGTATATATTATTATATTACTATTACCACTACTATTACTATCACTAGTAATATCACTGTTATTACTAATGTTATTAATAAACTACTGGTATTAATATCACTGGTATTACTACCAGTCCTGCTCAACTCTTCAACATAGAGAAGTTTAGTTCGTGAATAAATAACGATTGAATTATAATATGTATGTTGATGAATTTTAGAACATTAACGCTCACTTGTATGTCGATGCGCAAAAATAAGACTGGGATTGAATACGTGTAAATAAATAAGAACCGCGCGTGTGTTGCAATCTCGCTCCCGCCGCGCCGGCCGGGCAGGAACCACAACATCCGTTTATTGGTAAATACGTCATTTTGGCCTACTTGATTGGCCTCTAATTATTTTCATGCCCTTGCTCCATCTTACAGGTCCTGTTCATGTCACTGTTCCCACGATTCACTCTTAATTGCGTTGTCATTCAGGATGGAGTAATCCAAGTTAACCAAATTAAATATTACCTATACAATGATGTCTTATATTTTTCTATCGACCCCTGAGCCCGAATCGACCCCCAACAATGTTATACCGACCCCTGGGGGTCGATATCGACCACTTTGGCGACCACTGCACTAGGCAACCGCGCGGACGTGGATTTACCAGACTTCTCGTTTAAAAAATGTTACCTAAAATCATCATCAGAAATAAACTTTGGTTGCTTATGGAAAATCGAAAAATACACTGTAATAAAAAATTATATGAAAACGTAATAAGCGTATTACGGTTAATTTTAGGTTTTAAGCATTACTTTTCATTAGATATATCTATCTGGTATTTAAAGCATTTGCTCAGTTATCTTTTCTGAACTGACTTCAACAAGTAGAAAATTTTCTCATCATTGGCACAAGAAATAAGACTAAAAATGCAGTTTATTTGGCTCTGTAAAATTATAATAAAAAATTGCATTCAATTCATCAAACACTACAACATCAAATTCGTTAGGCTGGTATATTCCAGTGTGTTGAATTCTTTTCAGAAGGGAATTTATGCAGCATCTGAAAATAAATAAATAAAACATCTTTATAAAGGATAAATACTTGAATATTGTCACATGTTATGTCACACAATGAAACTATTTCTGAAAATTTTTCTGTATAATCAAATTTTGCCATCAGTGAAAATCAAAAATCTGTTTTACAGGTTTCTATTTTTTACTGGAGAGAATCGTTTACATTTTATATAGATGCAGAGGATATTAAAAATTCAGCCTTACTTCAAAGCCGAATATATTTGAATATACGTTGCTTTGGCTTGCACTACTTAAAACACACGAGCGCTGCCGGGCATTTTTACATAATTTACATCGTCGATATGAAGCCTTATGACTCTTTCCGATTCTTTCCTTCCAATTAATAGTTACTGCAGATTGCGTTCCCTCCAACGGTTTTCATCTCCACCACCCAGATCAAGATAGTACGTTAATCATTTTCCAAAGATACGTCATCATCGAAAATCAGTGACCAAGTTCGGACATGAAAGCTTATGTGTCAGAATATAGAGACTTTATACACTGAAAAACAGTGCAGTCTAATTAACTAGAACTCACAGTGGAACCTCCACCTTATCTTTGAGAATATCCTCGAAAATTGTACTCTATGTAAAGATTTAAATTAACTGAATAAATACGTGAACTACATAACAGAGATATAAACCAACGTTGGCTTCTTACCTATTTCTTAATATTTTATAGTGCCAAACAGTCATGCATTTACGCATGCATCTACGATTATTATATAAGACAATATACTTTTTTTATTTAAATTTTACATTTTAGATTAATTTTTTGTTTTTACTTACATATTTTTCTTGTCTTCTCTGCTGATGCTGCTCTGTCGTACATATCAAAAGGATCGACGGCGATATTCTGAAAGAAATCACAAATCCTTATTTTCATACTTATGATTTATTTGATTATCGCTTCAATCCGAAAATCATAAGAAAAAAATGGTGTAGAAAAAAAGACAAAAACGATAGAGGAATTGCTTCTGTTGAGTGTCGGATAAACGGGGTGTTTTCTCCAACACTCAGAAAGTGTTTCAAATGTTTATTATACTTTGTTTTACTTATTTACCGTGTGTGTGCACTGCATTCATGTCGAGAAAAGGCTAACACAAACACACAGGAGGTATCATAGCTGCAATGTTTTTGTCTAAAGGTAATTATTTATGACGTGAATTCTCATAGTCCAAGTGGAGAAGAAATTAATGTACGTGTTTCCTACATAAATGACTAATACTTTCCGAAATTATAAGAATCCCTTTACTTTCTCACAATGTCACATACATAAATAAATAAAATGAACTTACGCTATGTCTCCTCATATTTTTTCCACTGTAGCAGAGGCCGTACCGAAAGTGTCTGGACATCAAACCCATGAGAATCACTATGAAAATGCCCTAAAAGCAAAAAGAAAAAAGAAAAAAAGTATAATCAGGAATATATTAGTACTATGATATGCTTCAGTGATTTAAAAACAAAACAAAACAAATTTTTCAACATGTGACTTAGAGATGATTTTAAGGAAGTTTCGATAAAGGGGAAAAAAAGCAATGGTTTATTCTCATCTGTAAAATGTACCAGTAAGAAACATTAAACCTTGTGCTTGAATTATTTGTCTAAATGAATAATATTTAATTTATTAATAATTTATGTAAATTTTTCGACCATACTTTCATTTAAAAATATACAAAAAAAAAACAATCAAACAAAACTTACCAGCCAAGAATTGAAAATTTGAAATATAGGATTAAATGTTGGTATGTCTTCAAATCCTAAGTCGATAAAGGCAAATATAGCAAACGCCCAAGTAATCTCAAAGAATAAAGTAACGATAATGTTAACTCTGGTTGCAGTGCTAAAAGAAATATATAAAAAAAAACTTTCATGGAACAAATGCCACAAAATCTGCGTTACTTGGCAAAATTCAAAATTTTGGGTTCTACAAACAAAATTTCCACATTTAAAACGCTTTTATGGCAATGTATCCACCTCAGGTATATAACAGTGTAAAGCATTCATAGCTAACTTTGTACTGTATTACTGTTGCAATCGATATATTTAACGGCGAAGTTCGGATTTAATATTTTCATACTTAAAATGCTACTATTTTTTATGAATCATACTGCTCGTCTTCACAATTCGAGTGAAAGCAGCTTGTGTTATCTTTTTGCGTTATTAAAAATCGACAAAGACAGGCGTACTAAGTGGTTCGATTTAAATAATATAGGTGTTTTTAATATGTACATGTCTACACGCAGTTTATATAAATAGGGCTAAAAGATTTTTTTAATCTAGAGCATAACTACCAGAAATTAATGAATTCACACAGTAATCATAAATATCGAATGAAAAACATTGGTGAATTTATTGTTCCTTAATTCGTTTTACATTAAAAGTTTTTACCAGGGCCGCCGAGAGAAATTTTCGGGCCAGTGACAAGTCTGTGGTCCGGGCCCCACTTAAAAAAGTGCATCACTTTTGTTTAATAAAAAAAGTCATATAAAACATTAAACATTTATTTAAAAAAAGTGTACAATAAATTCAAAATTCGATACATTAGATACCATACAAAATACAAACATTAAATAAAAAGAGAATTTTTAAATTTTTATTGCCTTTATCCACTTCCTCACTTTATGGTTAGCGAAATCTTTAATCACCTCGTCATAATCAATTTTCATTGCCAGGTCATATTCTATTGATAGCAAAGCTAGGCCGTTTAATCTTTCCTGGAGCATTGATGATCTACTGAAGCTCTTTATTGCTGAAAGTTTACTAAACGCTTTCACCTTCGGCAAGTGTTACTGGTATTGTGCAAAAAATTCTGATTGAAGTACATATTTCGGGAAAAACACCGTGAAGTCGAAATTTATAAATGGTATTTAATAAATCTAGTCCTGGTATAACATCTTTAAACGTAGCGTTATAAATCTTTTTTATGTGATAGATTTCGTCTTTCAGAGACGATGTTAAGTCTTTCGAATATTTATTTATTAAATTATTGTAGGAGTCAGAAATTTCTTGATGATTCATTTTGAAAATTTAATATTGGTCAAAATAAATTCTGAATGTTTTATGAAGATGTGAAACGCATGTGAAGTTGGGAAATAATTTTACAAAACACAGTATCATTCTCGAGATGCCATTATCCTTTATCATTATTATATTATCACGAGAATTAAAACCATGCATTATAAACACAGTTATGTGACACGTCGGAGCCCGACAGTCGGGCCCTTTCAATGCCGGGCCCGTGACAAAAGTCTCAGATGTCACCCTTCTCGGCGGCCCTGGCTTTTACTATCATTTTTTATAATTATATATATGGTACGTACCTGAGTTCGTTTACTATAGATGTCTTCTTTATTGCTGGAGTACTTAGATGCATGGAGGTTATAAGAGAAACAAGGAATGCTACCTGAAAGGTTAAAATATATGTGCATACTTTCTAAACGTTATTAATTCAATAAATTGCAGGATAAATACAATATTTTTAAAATTATTCGTTAATTAATAAAACGAATGATGGAAAATGGGACGTAGAGCTAGATACTCGAATTGGCTTAGCAAGCTCAATATTGCGGGATCTTGGCCGTTCGGTAGTATTGAAGCGGGAGTTAAGCCAGAAGGCAAAGCTGGCTGTCTTCAATACAGTCTATGTCCCCATCCTCACCTATGGTCATGAGAGTTCGGTAATGACCGAAAGAATGCGGACACGAATCCAAGCGGCTGAAATGAGGTTCCTTCGAGGGGTTGCGGGGCTGACAAGACTCGACAGAGTCAGAAGCGCTGCAATTCGGGAAACTCTCAATACTCAACCGCTGCTCTCCGTGTTGAGAGATCACAGTTACGCTGGTACGGGCACCTGGTCAGAATGCCACAAGAGAGGCTCCCTCAGCAAGCCCACTTTGCCAAGCCAGAGGCCACGTGGAAGGCCAAGGACTCGCTGGATAGTTATATCCAAAACCTTGGGTGGACACGTTTGGGAATCCCACCAGAACACCTGAGCTTGGTGGGAGGATCGTGACCACCGGAAGTTCCTCTTGCAGCTATTCCCCCCACAACCCAATTAGGAAAGGTGGGCCTTGAAGATGTATGTATGTATGTATAATTAATAAAACAGTTTAGCGAAAGAGAATTTGGAATTATAAAGGGATTAAGTATTGACCTATACTAAATCTTAAAATGGTTTATTTTTTATTATTTTTATTTTTTTATAATATATATATATATTTATTATTATTCTTTCTCAGATAAATTACATACATTATATGAAGGCAATTATGCATAACAAATACTTCCTCGTACTTAAAGTTTTTTTTTTTTAAATAACAACAATAACAATAACGGTTTACAACATATATTTTTATAATATCCATAATGTATATATCCATATTATCCATATTATATATAATATATAATATCCATAATTAATATTGCAAATAGTAATAATGAAGTTGCTTTATATTGAGAGTGTTGAAGTTGACAGTAGATTCCGAACACACTGATCGAATATCACTTTCATCATCGTTTCTGCACAGTCGGATGCAGCTCATTTCACGGTGTAAAATATATACAATTAGCTGAGTACACATACAGTACTCATTATTACAAATTCTAGGTAGGTAAAGGTGCACGAAAATTTTGTTTTTTTTTAAATAAAAAATATACAGTCTAATATATTATATACACTGTTTGTATGTAGGTGTGTGCAAAAGAGAGAGAGAGAGAGAGAGAGAGACGTAGACAGACTCTCACTGACGATTGACAGGTTTAAATTAACAGTATAATAAAATAATAATTTTTTAAATCAAGAATAATAATATTTATTGATTGCTAAAATATTTATACATACAATAAACATATTGTGTGACATTGCACCTTATGGTTTTAGAGAGTTCAGCACGAAGTGCTGCAATTCCTAATTGGATTTCAATTAACATTTTTAATAACAATACTTTTTTGCCTTTATATTATGTATTTACAACACATGTTCTTCTAATATTGACAATGAATATTATACAGAATTTTTTGTATAATTTTTTATTTTTTATTTTATTTTTATTTTTTAAATCTGAGAAAGAGTGATTATACATACAAATTTCTGCATTTGCTTATAAGGATTACTTGTAGATGAGTGAGGCAAGTTAATCCCACCTACTTCGAAGCTTGTTCAAAATAATAATAATAATAATAATAATAATAATAATAATAATAATAATAATAATAATAATAATAATAATAATAATAATAATTATTATTATTATTATTATTATTATTATTATTATTATTATTATTATTATTATTATTATTCAGACAGTTGGCAAACAACTTTAATCAGCACTTTGTGAACTCTGTCCAAAAGCTACAAGAAACAACCTTTCCTCACACATACGAACATTCTCCACTAGGTCCACGAGCAACCCAGTCGATGTGGTTCCCCACAGTAACAAAAGAAGAACTATCACTGGCTATTCAACAAATTAATCCTAACAAAGGACCGGGGATAGACGGAATCAGACCAAAAGACATCAAGAAACACTCAACCGACCTACTTCCAGTTATACAAAAACTGTTAAATAAAATCTTCGAAACGGGACACATACCTGAAACACTGAAGACTGCATTAATCACACCCATACACAAACAGGGAAAAAGAAACATAATAAGTAATTACAGACCTATCGCCACGCTGCCTGTAATCAACCAAATCATGGAGCGCATTGCACATCAGAAACTCTCCACATACGTTGAAAAATTTCAAATCATACCCAAAACACAATATGGCTTTCAAAAAAATAAAGGAACAGCAACACTCCTGGAAGATTTCACAGATCTAATAAACGCTGCATTGGATAAAAACAGAATAACATTAGTGGTATTCATTGATCTAACAAAAGCATTTGACACACTAACACATAAAACCTTGTTAACGAAACTTACCCATATCGGAATTGGAGGTCGTCTACTCCAGTGGTTTAAAGCATACACGAAAAACAGAAAGCACATCACACGTATAGGATCAGCACACAGCAAAGAGGTACATGTAACCTGTGGAGTACCGCAAGGAGCTGTCCTATCTCCCATTCTATTTAACATACACACACACGACATAAGCCAACTCCCCCTAAAAAGTAAAATCTTCCAGTATGCAGACGACACTGCCATAGTATCCATTCACAACACTGCAAAAATCGCTTACAAAAATATGCAACACGACATCAATCAAATCACTAACTGGTTAACCGAAAACGGCATATATATAAATCCTGGAAAAACAAAGCTAATGATATTCAAAAATCCCCAAACCCTGCCCATAGAAACTAAATACCTCACTATCAAACATTCATCCTCCTATACACAAAGTGCAAAACCTAAAATCACAACCATCACACAGGTGAAAACAACACGCTACCTTGGACTTCACTTCGATGCAGATCAAAGTTAGAATAGCCATACAAACTACCTACATACCAAGCTTAGGATAATAGCAAGCAAACTATACAGATTAAAAGACATTGCCCCAACCCACATAAAAATACTAATCTATAAAGCATTATGTGAAAACATTTTAAGATATGCAATCACATCATACGCATTCTGCGCAGACTACAGACTTAACAGGCTACAATGGTTGCAAGATAAAATGATAAAAGTGATATTCTGGGAACAACCCACTCTTATGCAGGAAGCATGGACAAAACATAAAATATTTAAGGTGAAACACTTACGCCACTACACAGTCATGTTAAAACACTACTACAGCCCAACATATAGAGTAACCAGAACAACATATCGAATAACAAGACCACAGTCAACAAACTACATAACATATAAGTACAACAATCACCACGGCAAAGCCACCCGAAACTTCTACGTACCTGACATGATAAACAAACTGCCGTTCGGCAACAGAAACCTAGGAACATACAGAGAGCTGAAACAGGCACTATATAAATATTATAGTGTGAATGAAAATTAGAGCAATTCCTGTTTCTCTCTCCCCCACCACACATACACACACACACACACAAACCTACGACAACCCCCCCTCTCAAAAAACTACCACTACAAGAACACAAAGAAACAAACACACCATGTCTAAATCCAACCCTATTTGCACAAAAAAAAAAAAAAAGTTAAACTGTAATAGCAGACGAAGTCTTTCAAGCACGTACCAACAAACAGTAAAATCAACACCTGGCTTGTGACCACTATAGGAACACAACCATGAAACCACCACCCTCTGTCATCTACATGACAGAGGGTGGTGGTTTCATGGTTGTGTTCCATGTTACATTGTTGTGTTCCATTACATTGCAAGTATCTGTTATACACACTTGTAATGCATTATAAATATTATATACATATAATTACTACAGCAACTATGTATGCAATTCATCTGAGACATGAAAAAAAAATAATAAAATAAAATAAAATAAAATAAAAAAATTCTGTATAATCCTTATTGTAAATACTGTAAATATTATTATTGTATGTAACTTATACTGAGACATAATAAAATGTAAAAGAAAAAAAATTATTATTATTATTATTATTGAATTGTGTGTGTATGCTGCATTACTGCATTGTATCGTGAATTGTGTGCACATTGGTGCCAATCCATATTTAGCTAGTTTAAAAAAATGTATATTCATATTTATAAAATGTACTCTGCATTTTGTATATCGAATTTTCGTACTGTACAGAAAAGATAATATGTTTTTCATTGTGTGTGTGCAGATACTCTGTGTGATAGTAAACCTTATCATTTTCATTGTAAAAACAAATAAGTCGTTTATAAAAAAAAAAAAAATAATAAAAAAAATAAAATAAATATTATTATTATTATTATTATTATTATATTCTAAATTCAAAAATTCTGTATAAACCTTATTGTAAATATTGTAAATATTATTATTGTATGTAATTTATACTGAAACATAATAAAATGTTTAAAAAAAAATTTATAAAAAAAGAAAAAATTATGTTATCATCATCAGTATTATTGAAATCTCATCATTGTAGAAAATGAAGAATATATGCAGCGCTTAGTGCTGAACCTTGTTAAATAATATATTGAATGTTACTCAAGATGATTATTTTATATATGTAAATATTTGAGAGATCAATAAAAAAAAAAAAATTATTATTATTATTATTATTGCAAATACAAATTGACTGTAAATTTACCAGAGTTGAAAACGATATGCAATTGTGAGATTTTCTATATTTTGGTAGCGTGGCTTCGGAATTTCATTAATACCAGAATGCAATTCCGGGTTTTAATTTCCGTGGCTGTTGCTATTATTCATGTCGTGGTTTTTGGAACCTAAAACTGTGTAGACACTGAATGTGAACAAATAATTTATTATCTTAAATTAATTATTTATAGCCGACGTTTCGCTATCTTAAGTTAGCATTATCAGAGGCGACTTAATCCTACACAATCAGTTAAGACAAGCTAAAATGACCTGCATAACAAGGACACTCAAGTGCATAGTGGGTGTCAATGGCGCTCGTGGTGAAAGTTAGATAAAATCTGTTTAAAATCATACCGCTTGCTCCGTTGCAGTTAATCGGGTTTTGTAGAACTTGTGCTGCTTCCAGGAACAGTCACGCCGATTTGAAGGGATTTGTAAAGTAGACCAACTTTCTTCCATCTTATGAAGTGGTCATTCTCTATGACATGTTGAGATAGTCCACCTTTTGGTTCTCCATTCGGGATGTATTTTTTTTTGCGTTCTTCTTTCCTGACCATTCGTTCTATCTGTCTGAAATACTGAGTTCCACACTGGCAGGGTGTGCTGTAGCTACCAGGGAAGGAGAGAGGCTCTAGGAAATCTTTGATTTGTTTTAGGCAGGTAGAAATTTTGTTTAGAGGTTTGTATACAGTTCTGATTGTATGTCGTTTCAGGAGGGAACCCAGTTTATCTGTTAGGTTAGTGGAGAACCAAATATACAGTGTATGTATGTATGTGTAGTCTAGTTTGAGGGAGTGGGAATTTATTGTCCTTTTTAAGGAATTTGGTCAGTTCTTTTTTTTATATCCATTTTGTTGGAAAGATGTGAGTTGAGCCTGTTGTTCTAGGTCCTGAGGACGAAATTTGCTGTACTCTGGAGACTAAGGTTTTGAAAATTCCAAGCTTCTAAGCAGGATGGTACTGTGAAGCGACAAGTAGGTATTCTTCCTTTGTGCGTGAGAGAAATTATGGTAAACTGAACATATGAGGGAGCATCTGCTTGTAACGAAAGTATCGAAGAAGGCAAGAGCTTCTTTTCTTTCTTTTTTTTTTCAGTGAAACTAATACGAGGATGGATATTATTGAGGAAATGTACAAAGTTAGACAGCGCCTGTTCGCCACGCGGCCAAATAGCAAAGATATCGTCTTTGCAGAATTAAGTGCCAAAGATTCAAAAGATTCCATGTATAAGTTTTCAATTGGGGTGAAAGTGGGAAGCTCATTGCTACACCTTCAGTTTGTTTAAAGAGCTGGTTGTTTCAGGAGAAAAGAACACAAAAAATACATCCGGAATGGAGAATCAAAAAGTGGACTATCTTAACATGCCATAGAGAAAGACCACTTCGTAAGATGAAAGAAGGCCAGACAATTTTACAAATCTCGGTTCAAATCAGAGAGACTGTTCTTGGAAGCAGCACAATTTCTATAAAATTCGGTAAACCTGCAACAGAACGGACGGTATGATTTTAAACAGATTTTGGCTCATGGCCCTATCTATCCATCAGCGTTAACAATAGGAATCACCACTGTTTCCTCCTACACAAGTGACTGTTCTTTTTATCCAGGTCATTTTAGTTTGTCTTCACTGATTGTGTAGTGTTAAATCGCCTCTGATAATGTTAATTTAAGATAGCGAAACGTCGGCTGTAAATGATTAATTAAAGCTAATAAATCATTTGTTTACATTCCGGTGTCTATGTAATTTTATTATTATTATTATTATTATTATTATTTGACACTTCCAGGGAGTCCAAAGACTCATCGAGGGAGAGTGTGCCAACAGCATCGAACGATTGGTCCCCTTCCAACTACTTCGATATGAATACGAGAATGCCTTCAAATTCTGAAGGCAAGAGTTATTACAAAAGTTTTTCCGACACGCACGCGTGGCCAGTGGGATGATGCAATAGTGTGAACCTTCCCACAGCTATAAGCCAAACAGCCAAACTCTGAATAAAAATTTTTTTCTGCTCGATTTCTGTTATTGTTCTTGTTTCGCAGAATAATACTTCACAATGGTGAAAGAATCTGACTCATATCGTGCAGTGACAGGGAAATGCAAGACCCCATGTTTTACATAAAGTATTTGATTCTATGAAGGAATATGGATTTCTAGGGCTTTCTTTGCCACTCCAGATTTGGGAGAAAACCAACCCTATGGAAATGCTTTTTTACTATTGATGAGATTCTGTTAAAGTGACCCGACATAATTATCACATACATGGGTTGATAAGCTGGGATAGAAATTATATTGTAGTCATATAAATGCACTTTGTATAAATGCACCAAATAAATAAATATTTGGTACAAGGCAAGAAAAGCGACCTGTATATCAAAGCTAATTATCAGAGAAAACGAATTGTGGGATATCCTTCGATGATAAATTTCATACGTCACGTATAGGTAGAGAGAATGTTGAAAAGCAGCTGAGTAATAAATTTTCTTTACTGAATGGGTGTAGTCCATTGCCATTTATAGAGCAGGGTGGGGTGGTTTTTGGTCTTAACATTTTACAAAGTGTTAAGACGAGCATTCTAGTTTTTGGTAGTTCTAGATATATTGTGTTTGCATCATACGATATCATAGTGTCCCTTCTATAATTGTCATAACGCAAATATCACGTACTGTATTACCTTTCCAAACTTAGGTTTGTATCACCTTAAAAAAGTGCACATGCCCCTGAATTTCTCTTCCTGTCCCAATACTTTTTGGAAACAGTATACTTTCCCTGAAAAATGATGACCTACGACTATTTAGGTGAGATGTTACTATTTCTTGCTTTTCCAATCTTGAAATCAACTGAGCTACTTGTCATAGTGTAATTATTATACGGACCAGTATTGCACGTTTATAATACTTGTACATCCTACGCGGCCTATTGTGACATGAGAGAGAGAGAGAGAGAGAGAGAGAGAGAGAGAGAGAGAGAGAGGCATTTTTTATAAGATTAAACGATTATATTATGTCATACTAATTGGACAATGGAAGGTTTGACAAAAATCTCGTTATTACTAACTTCTTTCAACAAATTTCTATTTTGTTAATTTTTTTTGCAAACACTTTTCCTGAATTCGAATAGTTTATTTTGTTGTATTACATTGCATGACATCACGAATATCATGGTTCTCCTCAATGATATTTTCATAAACAGATTATCTATATATTTCCATTCCATTCAAGCTGTTCGTCAGAGAATATACACATATTAAATTACCTTGACATTCAACAAAACTACAGCGCAGTATTGCGCTTAATATCTATTCTCTTACTTAATCTTTATAATACTGACATATATTATAATTGACATACTTTCTATGACTATAGATTGGAAAAGATGGATGACTTACCCCTCCCATGATAAGGATTGGAGATACCAAAAACCACCTCATACGATTCGTAGGCCCAACCAGACATCTGTTTAATGATAATGAAGAGAAATAAAAAGCTATTGAAGGCATTTATAAAATCATTAACTATCAGAAAAACGTTATATTATAATATAGTACATAAAAGACAGTGATAACATGAGAAAATGAAACTATCAGAAATAAAAATAACTTTTATTCAGGAAAGATAACACATTATATTTCAGATATAGCTAGGAAATAGCACAGTTTAATTTCAAAAACAAATTCCAAATAATGTTCCTGACTGTAAGTATGGTTTCCCGTGAGACATTTGTTATACTCAATGGAATCAAATCAATTTTATTTATCATCATTGTTAACTTCTATTTAACACTAATTGAAATATTGCATTATATTATACGTCTATTTCGGAATTTTTTGGGATCATATTGCAAATTAAAAGGAACATCAGTACATTGGACAATGAAGAATCGGACAAAGAAGAGCTTTAACACATGATTTCATTTACTAAAATATAAAACTGCGCAATTATAGTCTTCGTGAATAATTTTATTCATTTATTTTTCAAATGGCACGGTTTCTGAAGTCAACCAATTGCATTCTCAGTTACGGATATTGTAACATTTGAATGATGTCGACACGTTAGAATTCAGTAGCAGGTGACGATACTATAACTTATAAGACAATATTACTCAAGAAAATGAATTTTGGCACTTATGATTACTGCTGAATAATTCTGAGATGTTTGACATGGGCGATGTTTACAGATATAGTCACGATAACGATTTTTACGATACCAACATGATAACGTCGCTTACTACTTATGCCTTCTGAAGCTGAAACTATAAAACCTCATATTCATTTTGAATATGAGGTTTTACAGTTGAACTGAAGTAGCTTCTGAAAGATTCTAAACTAATAGCAAAATCGAATAATGATGTATGTCAGGAATTCGAAATGTAAATGAGTGCCATACTTCCAGTGAGTTTTATTTCTATACCAAGAGTAATACGCTACCTGGTCTTCGGTTAGATTTGAGATTCCAAGAGTTTTTCGAATAACTTGAATTATCCTGCGTTTTGAAGTCAAACCCCCTGTTTGACTTCCTCAAAGATAGACTGAGGAACTAGTTTAAAATAATACAGAAAACTTCCTCTAGTCCATCATACTAAAATCGAATCTACAACGTTTTTTTTCTGCAGTCTACCGACATAAATGTTACCACGAATGTACAAGCACGTGTATTTTTAATATATATATACATAACTATTTTTTTCTTTTAATTTCACGTTTGCATTACACAGTTTGTAATCCTCTGATAAATTTGAAGTTTATGAGTAACAAGTTGGAATGTTGCGCATGCTCACTTCATACATTTCTCATTCTGTTAGCTAAAAGATAAACAAATATTATGTAAGCCACTTTTCTTAATTTCTTTTCAATGTTTTGGAACCAAAAGAAACTATATTTTTAAATTCAGTATTTTAAACTGCACAATTAATAATGTAAACGTAATTTAAAATGAAATTTAATACTGAATGTATTTAATATTGTAGTACTGTATTTACTATTTTAAAAGGAAGTTCCATAGAATTTTGTTCATTTGTAAGAGAGGGCGCTACACCAAAAGCTGCTGCTTTGATAGAGAGCGCAAATCGTTTGCTTTAAGTTTTATTTTTGTGTTATTTAAGATTTTTACGAATAAATCAAATTCATAATAAAGAAGAGTGCATTCCCCTCCCTCTAAAGGGTAAGCAAACATTTTTCTTTTATTTAATTCATTTGTTTCGTTTGAATTAAATGAAATATTATGGTTGAATTAAATAATATTGCTTGGTTACGTTTTACAATTTGCACTAACGGTAGATCACCAATTCTTATGTTAATATTATCAGCAATTACCTAACTTTTAAGCATTAATCAGTGAAGATGATGGAGGTATTTTCGCACTGTTTTCGAACAAATTATAGTCCTCATGCTTAGTGCTTTGTGTTTATGGTAACGTGAACAGGTCCCAGCTAGCTTTATGCTGTGATTTCAATGCAAAACGAATTGTCTTTAATTTCTAGATATGTTGAAGAACTTACGTAGGTCATGCGATTATCGTTATTCTCGCGATGTGTGGCAATTGCATAATGCCTATTTTCTTTGACGTGTGCACTATTGAACAAAAAAAATTTGTGATCTTCATTATCGGTTTCAGTTTACCGAGTTTTTTCCCCTCATTGGCTGACTTTGAAGTCATTATTTTGTGAATATTTTTATTTTTTAAAATAAAGTTATATGCATAACGTTAAATTCGTTTGATTAATATTGAGTTGCTTCTTGTTCCACGTAGTGTGTTGTTGTCCCTAGCCGCATATTGCTTAAAGACCGCTTCCTAACTTAAGATTGTTTTATTGTTATGCATTGCTATTTTGCATTAAACAACGCGTAGAATGAATTGTGTTAATAATTTAAATGACTAATTAAATTTACAAATCTTAAAGAGTATTTGTGGTTTTAACAGGTGATTTCTCTTTCTTTCTCTCCGTCTGTCTCTCTCACCAAAAAAGTTTCAAGAAACTTATAGGAAATTTTAATTAATGTAACTGGAAATAGTAATTACTTTCAACAGAAATTGTATTTATATAATTTCTATTATATTTATATACTTTTCAGTATAAATATATAATATATTATATGCTGATTTAACAATATAAAATGTATTATCTGGTATAGCTTATGAGAAGAATGATATTCCAAAGATAAACGAAATGTATGTACCTACCTATAATCATAACCATATTGTGGAAACAGCATAATTCCACCAGCTAAAACACCTCCTGGAACACCTGAAGAAACAGAAAGAAAGAGAATAAATGCATATATATTAAATAAATGCAAAATACTGTTGTTGGTGGTGATGGGCGCTAGATAGCGCCGATAGTTGATGGTACAGTAGTAAAGTAGTAGGGGAGACGGTAAGATGTGGGTGGCGGTGTGGAATAAGAGTACCCTCCTGCAATGAGTTCTTGGAGGCGTCGCGTAATAATAATAATTTTTTTTTTCGGATTTTCAAATACATTATTATGTATTTTATATAGCGTTTATTCTTTAATATAAATACTTATAATTATTATCTATAAATAATTATTCCTTAATAACAAATACTTTATTTGTTCTTCTAGATTCACAACTTTCAGGAATTGTTTGCCTCACGTCTTCAGGTGAAAATGATAAAATAATTTCTTGTATTACCCTAATGCTTAATTCAAACTAAAATAATCGAATCAGTTGTCAGTTGTAAACCTGAGTTTAACTGATCATCACTGCCCTTGTTAGTGATTTAATGCTTGCAATGACAAATCAAGCATATCCTTCTAATCGCATTCAAGAGAGAGAGAAAGATGGGGGGTTAGTTCCTTCCAATGCTTCAGATTTGATTTGATTTTCTCAGTGTAGTGTGTGTATAACATGTAATACAGACAATGGATTATATAGTGTAGGTGGTGGATCATGTAATGTTGTGTAGAATGGCATTCTATGATGATTCTTTGGACTTCTTTATGAAGGGTTCATCTAATAATAATAATTATATTTGTTAAAGATACCAAGCTATTTTAAACCTGGTTTTAATCCATTTCCCGAGTAAGCAAACAGACAAGTAAGTCAAGTTTGAGCCTGCAAGTAGTGCAAGTCTGTGTGACCCGCAAAGTAGTGCAAGTCTAGGCAACTCGTGGTAAAGGTGGAAATTAAGCTCTGATCACTATTCTTAATATTCTCCCTTAATGCAAAGCACACCTCCTTGTGGAGATGTATGATGCTGTGCATTGAAGGCAAGGGGCCACTACCCAGACCGGTTTCGACCTTTATTGAGGTATATTTAAGTAAAGACCGCTCTAAAAATTAGGACGATCCCTAGACCACTCCATAGTGGCCGAAAGACCGTCCAACTCAGCGTTGTTCCACTCAGTGAAAGACTCACTCCGTCACCGAGAAGAACTTCTCAGCGTTGGCTCTACCCAGTGGCAAGCTCACCCCACCACTGGCCAGAGCCATAATCTCAGCGGTGGCCCTACTCAGAGACAGGCAAAAACCTATCCCCAAGCAGAGCCTCTCAAAGCCAGCCCTTATGAATAAGTAAAGCCGTCTCTAAAAATTCGGACGATCCCTAGGCCACTCAATCGTGGGCGAAAGACCGTCCATCTCAGCGTTGGCTCCACTCAGTGATGGCCTTCCACCCTCCACCACCACCGAGCAGAACCGCTCAAATTCCGAAGAAAAGCATTCACCGACAAAGCCCCTCACCGGGCCGTGCCGGAAAACACTTTTCCCGGAGACTCAAATTGCTCCCTTAAGGCAAAAGCCTTAAGAGAGCGAACTCAAAAACTCTCGAATCTCATCTATCTCTATCTAGCGTCCACCTCTCATCAGTGGGAGCCAGGCTTAGAAATGCCAAGATTTAAGTAATACAGAGCTTATAAGTATTTCACCAAAACAAGTTACCATAAGGTGTTTTGACCTTATTAAATAAAAATCTCAGGATGAGAGATAGATGTAGAAAGTTTTTTACCTTGGATATAATATATGTTAAAGATACCAAGCTATTTTAAACCTGGTTTTAATCCATTTCCCAAGTAAGCAAACAGACATGTAAGTCAAGTTTGCGCCTGCAAGTAAAATAGCTTGGTATCTTGAACATATATTATACCCAAGGTAAAAAACTTTCTAAATAATATTTTTTTTTTACATTTTTCCCATATATATATTTACAATGATTCATTTAATGTGTCTGATCACTATTAAGGAATGGATAGTGATATTGGATGTGGAATAATTTTATATAAATATACACATAATTCTTTTCTGCATTTTGTCATTTACATTTATATTTCAATCTGAAGTTCATTTTAATTCACAAATTATATTTACAGTTTATTTATTTATTTATTTATTTATTGTTATTAGTAGAGAATGCTGAATGGATTCATTTCACTTTTTAATTTGACAATTGACATTTATGTCTCTATTGGTGAAGCAAGATGCTTTTCATATTCCCCGCTATCTGTTGCGGTTACAGTGAGGGTAAACTTTATGAGCAGTTTCCTCGCCCTGATTGGGCATCGATATTTTTACAACTTATATATGAAGATTTTTATCCGGCGAGTGCATGTGCCCACAGACTACCACTGCTTGATCACGGTTTAACTTTTTTCTTGGGCGCGGGGGGGGGTTGGATTTGGATGTGGCATGTTTTTGTCTTTGTAATGGTATGTGAGAGAGGTTTGTTATAGGTTTGTGTGTGTGTGTGTGTGTGTGTGTGTGTGTGTGTGTGAGAGAGAGAGAGAGAGAGAGAGAGAAAGAAAGAAAGAAAGTAATTTCCCTCTAATTTTCAGTCTCGCTATAATATTTATATAGCACCTGTTTCAGCCCTGTAGGTCTCTAGGTTTCTATCATCAAATGGCAGTTTGTTTAGCATGTCAGATATGTAGAAGTTTTGGTTGGCTTTTCTGTAGTGATTGTTATACTTATATGTTATGTAATATGTTGACTATGGTCTTGTTATGTTGTTCTGGTTACTCTATAGGTTGAACTGAAGTGTACCAATCCCTCGATTAATGTGCCTAATGCGTTCTTAAAACAGGCGCATTAATCGCAAACACGCTAATCGAATATAATAACCTATGGGAAAAATTATAATTCTTTCCTCAAATTTCTTTTTCGAGTCTTAATTTTTTTTATAAAATAATTAGGGTATATCTCAGGGCCTAGTTAAAGGAAAATCATGTACTGAAAGACATTAAAACATATTCGGAATGTAAATTTATTATTCTACTTCTTAACAAAGAATTGAGCTAACGTAGTTTGGCGAGCATTCTGTTTCTTTTTTTCATACAACTGATGGTATCACCCTATTGCCTCTTCTACTACTTCTGCAAATTTTACTGCTTCTCTCTTCATCAGGGTCAGCCTCGAAGCATTGCTGCTTAAAAACTTCGATTGTACGAAAAATATTTTCAAATTCTTTCTGTGAAATCTCTTTGGGCTTGTCAGTGATTAAATTGTCTTCATTTTCTTCAGGATCTTCCCCTGTGCATCTAAATTTAACAGGTTGGAGTCGCCCAATTTCTCAGAATCAGATTTAATTAAGTTAAATTCATTTGAAAAGCCTCTAAAATCATTTGCACAATGTGTAAGAATGTGCTTCCAAACGGCTGGCATTTTGCTATCAGTAATTTCATTCGACTTTGAGACTTTATAACTGGGTTATAAAGTCTCAAATATTTTTAAGGGTGAGATTTCTCTGATTTGACCAGAAAAGTCTTGGAAGGCATTCGCTTCCAAAAAAGGTCGGTTTCATCGACATTAAATATTTGTTGGTCACAATACCTTCTTCTTCCACAATTGTCTTCAAATTCTCTAGATAATGTGCAGCCCTCCTTATCTGTACTTGCAGCTTTGCCTGTGATTAGAACATTATGTAGGCTATTTCTCTTTCTGAAACGCTCAGACCACCCATCACTAGCATGGAATTCTTCTTCTTTTCCATCACTGATAGCAATTTCTTTCAAGATTGCAAAGATACTTAATGCTTTTGATTTAATAAGGTCAGTGCTTATCGGGATCCATTTTTGATTACAATCTTCGATCCATGTAGACTCCCTAATTTAATCATTATAATACTTTGATTTCAAGTGCATGCATACATGATGAACTTGAAGCAGCCTTACCTTTCTCTTTGTATTCAGTAGCTTTGCTTAAAATTGCTCGTATAGTTGATTTACCCATTTTTGTGTTCTTGTCCTATCCTTTCTGTGGACTCGCTTTGTTCATTTTTCTTTATTATTTCAAGTTTTTCTTCCAATCAGATTAATTTTTTCGCACTTCCACTTTTTTGTTCACTAATTCTTTTACTCATGATGAAAGGGTGGGAAAATACTTTAAAATAAAAAGAAGTAAGGAAAACAATCTTAATAAGAGGCATTAGATATGATCAGCAAAATGCTATGTAATTAGCAGACAACATAAATTTTGGCGGTAAATTTGGAACATAGTGTACATGGAAGTAGTGTAGTATGCCACTAAAAATAACTTTGTAAAATGTTTTAAATCAGTAACTAAATTATTTCATTCTGGTGAGTGATTTTTTAAAATAGTTAGCCATAAAATTTTTTAAAAATCTGTAACATTTCATTTTAAATGTTACAAATTTTAAGAAGTATATAGGCGCACTAATCGCATTTTAGAGGCCCACTAATTGAATTTGGGTATAGAAAAAAATGACGCACTAATCGAAAAACGCACCAATCGGTGGCGCATTAATCGAGGGATTGCTGTAATGTTTTAACATGACTGTGTAGTGGCATAAGTATTTTACCTTAAATATTTTGTGTTCTGTCCTTGCTGCTCATAAGTGTGGGCTGTTCTTTTTGTTCCCAGAATATCAGTTTCTACCATTTTATTTTGCAACGATTGTAATCTGTTAAGTTTTTATTCTGCACAGAATGCGTATGATGTACATCCTCTGTCCAAAAAGAAACCGAACTTTTCGAAAATAGAAGAAACTACTAGCGCCACTTATTGTATCTTTTTGTTGTCGAAAGCGACAACCTTCATTATCAATCTCATTAGTGTTTTGTTTGTTCATGATATTTGTTTCATTAGAAGCTGAGTTATAGTGCAAAGAGTGACAGTGTGTTTTGACGAACGGTCGGAAAATAAATTTCAAACAGACAGCTGTGATTGACTTTTGTTTTAAACTTGGTAAAAGTTTTACCGAAACGCATCAAATGCTTCAAAAAGCATACGGTGATGAATGCTTATCCTGTACTGAAGTTTACGAGTGGTTTAAGCGATTTCAAAGTGGTCGTGAGACGCTTGAGGACGATGAAAAGACGGGCCGTCCAAAAACTGGACTGAGCGAAGTTAACATCCAAAAAGTGCGTGATTTCATCAAAGAAAACCCGAAATCGTCCGTGAGATTGATTGAAGATGAATTGGAGATTCCAAAAATCAACTGTGCACAACATTTTGACCGAGAGTTTGGGCCTTCATAAATTGAATTCGCGATTTGTTCCTCACAAGTTGACCGACAACCAAAAAAATGTATCGAATTGAACATTGCTAGGACCTCATTAAAACCGCTCGTAATGACTCAAACTTCCTTGAAACGGTGGTTTTGAGTATGAGCCCGAAACAAAGCGCCAGAGTGGAGATCACCAGAAGCGGGGAGTCCGAAAAAAAGTCGTTTGGAGAAGTCAAAAGTAAAGAATTAGTTCTGCCTAGCCAAACGGTCAATGGTCAGTTTTATCTCGAAGTTTTGAAGCCATTGATAGCGAGAATTCTTCGCGTTTGATGCGTATGATGTACATCGTGAATATCGTGACGACCGACCGCTCGTCAAAACAAACTGTCACTCTTGGCACCATTTCTAATGAAACAAATGTCGTAAACAGTTGATACAACACTAATGAAGGTTGCCGCTTTCGACAACAAAAAGATACAACAGGTGGCCCCACTAGTTTCTTATATTTTCGAAAAGTTCGGTTTCGTTTTGGACAGAGGGTGTAATCTCGTATCTTAAAATATTATCACATAATGCTTTATAGATAAGTTCGAGGGTGATCTGAAAAGTTCTTGGCCTCGACCATAGATGGCAACAATATCGGCCAGATTTTTTTTTTTAAGTTGGTACATCTGTCTTAGGCTTCCAAGTGAAACTGCAAGTCATTCTATCAAGTAGTTTGTTTTATACAGCTGTCTGAAGCAAAAATGTTGTCTCTATAACTCGAAATGGATAAAATTGAGTATCCTGCAGTTAAAAATTCTTTGTGAAAGAAGGTTTAACGCCAAAAGAAATTCATTCGAATTTCATAAAAGTTTATGGGCACTCTCCTCCTTCGTTTTCGACAGTGAAGAAATGGGCTGCCGAGTTTAAACGTGACTGTACCAGTATTGAAGATGATCCACGTGAATCCAAAAAGTGTAACCACCAGAAATCATTGATCAAGTGCACGATGTGGTATTGGATGACCGGCGAGTCCAAGTGCATGAAATTGCTGAGACAATATAGGCATTTCAAAAGAACGTGTAGGATATATTTTGCATGGAGAATTGCAAATGAAAAAGCTCTGCGCAAGATGGGTGCCGCTCTTGCTCACAGTAGATCAGAAACGCACTCGCATGAAAATCTCTGAACAGTGCTTGGAGCGTTTTAACAAGAATAAAACTGATTTTGTGTCGATTCATTACTATGGATGAAACTTGGATTCATCATTACACACCAGGATCAAAATTCGTGAGAAAAAGACCCGGTTTGCAGAGAAAAACATCATCTTTCATCAGGACAATGCACCTGTCCACAAAGGTGTTTTGGAATTGTGAAAATTATTGGATCTACACTATGAATTGTTGGAACATCCCCCGTATTTCCCAGATTTGGCTTCCTCTGACTTCTATATCTTCCCAAAACTAAAACTCTTTGTCGCTGGTCAGCGTTTTTTTTCCTTCGAATCAAGAGGTGATTGCAGCTGTAGAGGGGTAATTTGCAGATGTAGCTTCGAAAAATTGAATAAGTGTGTTGATGTTCTTAAAACGGGAAAAGAATACAACATAAGTGCTCCTCTCCTTGGGAACCTGATACGTATTTTCAGTGGAACACAAAAGTGGACAGCCAAATTCACTGTGGTTTTGACTCTCTTCAAGATGTCCTTCAAACGAGCATCTACCAACTCTCACACCAGAAGTAAATTGGCTACTGATACGCGTTTTACATGACTTTCACCTACGAAATGTAAATCTCTCGTACACTTAATACCTTAATCCGCCCATACACGATACTAATCTAGAAACTTCTCTAGAGAGGGACTGAAGATGGAACTCTTTCAAGTCAGTTTAGAGATTCACTAAACAGGATGGTTTATTGCGGTGTTCTTCAGCCTTTTAATACTTAGCGCCTACTTTTGTAACTTTCGTTAGGGTAAAATTTTCTTACCGCCCACTAATATTTAAATTGAAAAAAATATATATATATACCCTACATAAAACCATAAAATTAATTGAAATTACTTTACTTTAATGAGATTCTTGAGCCTGATGCTGAGAAACTAAATGTTGGAACTGTATGACACTCTCATATAATTCAACAAAACGAGTCAAGCACTCACCCATTGAGAGCCAACGAACTTCTGTGTGTAACAATAACCGAATACATTGCTCATTATTGTCCTGACCCAGCTGTCGAAACATTCTATCATTTTTGGCATTCAATTTATAGCCCTAATTATAAATAAATAAATAAATCAGCCAACTCCTTTTATTCCCTTATAGGGAGTAGGCGAGGCCTTTATACCCTATCTAGCTTTTGGAGACTGAGTGGGCAGTTAAATCTCCATCGGTAGCCAATCAGAAATAGCTGGCCCATGTTTATCAGTAATAGCAGCCACCGATGAAGAGGCTGGCAAACAATGCTGCCATCTCTTGATACCTAACCCTAACAAGATATGTTACTGTCTGAAATAATGTGGGTGCTACGATCGATTATTTTCTTGAGTTTACGGGATGAAAAACCCGAGTTTCCGGGAGGAAAAATCCGTGCCAGAGATCTACTAACTCGGGAACCGGTCGAAGAAAAGCTTAGAAAAAGTTCCTCCAGTCGGTGACTAGACTTGAACTTAAGTCAAACTTCGAGCGACCAAGCGCAGACGACGCAAGCGCCACTTCCACTGAGCTACACAGACTTCAATATCCTTAATTATTATACTTAATAATGAATAAAGGCTTGTGCTGGAATGTTTTCCTGCAAGATGCTGCCATGTACCACACAATTAATATACAAAACGTTTGGCACTTCCTCCTTCAAATAAGACAAAACCACGATAGCGATCTATCATTGACGGTGCTCCATCAGTAGCGCATACAACAATTTACACCAATTATTATTATTATTATTATTATTATTATTATTATTATTATTGCAAAGTACGATTACACAGCAGTAAATTGTACGATGCACGATAAGCTGCAGTTAATCCATCTTCGTTCTTTGCATTTTGTTTCTTGAATGATGCAGTTATTGTAGAACGATTTTGAAATCTTTCATATAGTTCTTGAAAATATTCAATGGGCTTATTTTTATCTTTTAGCTGCCTTGTAGCAAGATGGTCTCGTGTGTATGGGCTCAACATAAAAAAAAGAAGTAAATATTGATAATCCTCTTGCATCTGAAATGAGATTTAAAGTGAATAACATTTCTTCTTGCAATGTACTGTTTTCAGAAAGGTACCCGTATATATGCCACCGATAAAGCATTATTATCTGCAATGTACACTCGTCCACTTTCAACATTAACCGCCTTTTTGTCAATGCGTATACCCTTACTGTGGCATCGCTAAGGGGCAATGTTTTTATAACTTAAGTTGGATCCTGATGCATTACTATTGAGATAATTTTTTTCATAGAGGGTGTTATCAAAGTTTCTCCAATGTTATGGCTTTTACCACTTTTTTCAATTAATTGTGATGTACGATAAGCTGCAGTTAATCTAACTTCGTTCTTTGCATTTTGTTTCCTGAATGATGCAGTTATTGTAGAACGATTTTGAAATCTTTCATACAAAAGATATATTTCGGTGATTACACTACATTTTTTATTATTCAATTATACAAAATACTGAAATAATAGTTCCCGACAAGTTTCGTAAAGCGTAGGATTTACATCTTCAGGGGGTAAATAGTATAACTTAAAGTTTAAACAAGAGAATTAATAAATACAAATCATAACCGTCTGGCTATTCATAAACTCAAAAAAACAGAATGCAGATATAAAACGTTATTGACGTTGAACAATACTGGACGATGTATGAACGAGAACAAGAACACGTGACATCGTCCAGTATTGTTCAACGTGAATAACGTTTTATATCTGCATTCTGTTTTTTGAGTTTATGAATAGCCAGACGGTTATGATTTGTATTCATTAATTCTCTTGTTTAAACTTTAAGTTATACTATTTACCCCCTGAAGATGTAAATCCTACGATTTACGAAACTTGTCGGGAACTATTATTTCAGTATTTTGTATAACTGAATAATAAAAAATGTGGTGTAATCACCGAAATATATCTTTTGAACCAATTAGCCACACAAGTTTACCCCTGCAATCTTTCATACAGTTCTTGAAAATATTCAGTGGGCTTATTTTTATCTTTTTGCTGCCTTGTAGCAAGATGTTCTCGTAATCGACTTGGTTTCATTGCTTTGTTAGAAAATGCTTTGTGGCCCAGTACATATTAGAAGCTGTTGGTTTGTTATCGATTCGATGAAATCCATCTTCAGATACTCTGACAAATAACCACGAGCATATTTCTTTTTTGTTTCTTCTTTTTTTTTTTTTGAATTTTATTACACAAATTATTCTAATCACAACACAATAATAATAATACGAAAAAATTAGAAATCTCAATGGCAATACCACGCACTAACAATATACGTTTCGACACGGTCACAGAGGCTGTGTTCGCCGATGAACCAATATTGTGGCTCGTTGAATTAAAACGTTTTGGCACAAACGTCTTAAAAAAAAGTCTTAAACTATGCCGTTTATGCCAAACATTTTAAGGCGTGTTTTTTTTTTAAATTAATATTCCTTTGTTGTTTTAGCAACAAAGGGATTTATTTTAGTGGTTAATAATTTTCTGATAAATAAAAAAGCGCTTTTTATACCCTACAGAGAGATTTATAAAGAATGACAAGGTGGCTCATCCTCCAGAAGTTCACTGATCCTCTGGAAGACTCACAGGTAATTTGATTCATTTGTAAATTCATATTTTTTTTTTTTTTTTTTTTTTTAAGAAAGGTTATGATTTTAAAGTTTATATTAGTTTTTGTTCACGAGGTTCGTTTACAGACGTCACCTCACCGCGTGATTCGTGTGGAAGAGTTGGTGACTTGCTAACTGATAATTTAAAACTCATTCAGATAATTTAATATTAAGCCGTTATGAAATTCGACTATACATATGTCTCAACACGTTTATATCCTTGCCTCTTTATTTAATCGTATTGGACAGAAATTGCAGAAAAATGTGAAAAAATCCTAGTTGAAAAGTTTAAAGATTCAACACGCTTTTCAATATATTACTGTTACTGTATTCAATCCGGGACATTAGCTTTCTCGAGGTTTATTGAATGGCTGATACTGTTTAATAAACAAATTCAGTACATGGTGGCGGATTATTTAAATTAGTTTTTTTTTTTAATTTTTACTAAATGTTAAATGTTACCTTCTTATAAAATCTATTTGGTGCTATAGAAAAACAAGGAATAACTGAAACAGTAATTATTCTTACCCCAGCCAATTACAAAATAGCATTTTCCTCTTCCTCCTATGGAACCATTTACGACAGAAGCAAACAGCGCATGTGATTCTACCGTAAGCCACGTGCCGACTCCAGTGTAAAAGAAATGGATGAGTATCGATATCACTCTGCATATTTCCTGTATGAAGTAAAAATTTATATATAAAGACTTTGCCGGTTCATGAGTATGTGACTAAGAATTTATAAGGTAGAACAGGAATAAGATGGTGACATTTATTTTAATTGACAACACGACATTTCATCCTAAATTGCACAGGATTTCTTCACGTGTAAATATACAAACTAGTAGACAAAACAGTAAGGACTAACAAAGGTAACAACCACTATGCAGTCATAGAAGAGACTGATGTTATTTTTAAAATATTTCTGATTGTATGTAATTGTGTATGTCGCATTATTCAGAAAACGCTGTACGTGTTTGCTCATCACATGCAAATTCATGTTTGGGTAATAAAGCTAGGCTGTATTCAGATAACTTGATACTTTGAATACTTTCATTAATATTTAGATATGTAGGATCTAATACCATTTCCAAAGACTTCCAGGTTTTTCTCTCCGTTCTGTCATAGCAACGGTGTAATAGTTCCGATTTATCCCATAACACTTGGTGTCTCATTTGCGAAGCGTTTTGTGGGTATGAAGAGAGCACGTGTGATAACAAGCTTCAATGTCTCGAACGTGTTTTTTTGAATGCGTTGTTCAATTGATTTTTCTGATCGGTAATATCGCACCATAGCTGATAAATACCCCCCCCCTTGAAATGTTTTCCCCATAACTTTCTAAAATGTTCCCGTTTGAAACTAAGTTAGTTTTTTTTAATAATTTTAATATAATTTTTTTCTATATTTTTTCGCAGCTTACGTCTGCTAGGTTTCAGCGCAAAATAAACTTGTAAAACAGTAATTATTTCCAATTTTAAGATTTAAAAACGTAAATAATGCTTGTATGCGGGCAGATACCAATTTCTGTCGTCCCTGTGATAATATTTTGAAATTTTAATTTTATTTTATTAAGGCACAAATGTTCTGGAAAATAAAAATTTGTAGGAAATAATATGCAGTTTTATTTTCTATTTGACAAAAAAAGCAAAAGTGTAAAAATCTCTTAAAATGTTTGCTTTCCTCTGCGAATGAGTTGATGATTTGATCATAGTTCATAGTTTCAAGTGCTGATTCGTCTTCGATGGCAAGGATTGCTAGGCCCGATAAATATTTCGTAGTCATCTTAGACCATAAATAATTTTAGATGAGTTTTTTTTTTTTTTTTTTGCTTTCGCTTTGCTCGCAACTTGCGAATGTTGTCAGTAGCATCGAGTAAATTCTTAGCGCAATGCAAAGATTTGGGAACACACCCTGCGTGTAATTTTTTTTGTGGATTTACTCCGCATGATGGAAAATACTTGACGCTTTTATACTAATAAAAACAAGGTGATATTGCTCTTAAAAAACAGAAATTTCTTACAGAAATCGACAACATTTAGATAAAGAACACATTTTTCGCGCTAGAGCCATTCATATTTTTGTAAGTTCTGAAACCGCTCCATCTCATCCACATCTCCAAGAAACCCAGGGACAACCAGATCTGCGCAATGATCCAGATGAGGCCTTATCAAATCCTTATAAAGTGAAATCATAACCTTCTTATCTACTTTATAAGGCTTTGAATAAGGCCTCATCTGGATCATTGCGCATATCTGGTTGCCCGGGTTTCTTGGAGATGTGGATGAGATGGAGCGGTTTCAGAACTTTTGCAATATGCTTTCTGAATTTCAACTCCCTATCCACCAACATCCTCAAATCTCTGGCTTCATCAAGTGCCTGGAGTAAAGTTCCGTCGATATGTTACACAGATGGTAATATTTTCATTTCAAAATGCATAATCTTGCAGCCATATTAAATGCCATCCATACTGCCAGTCTATTTAAATCATCCCGTAAAATAACAACATCATCCTTATTGACTACTATCTATCTCAATGGCTTTAACAGGTCTTTAAGGTCCACAACCCTCCAAGCATGCTTGGATTTCGTAACCGAAATAGGAGGATAGAATGGTCACCCCCTATGCCTCGAAGTATTCCTGGCTGTATCCCTGTGTGTTCACGGGGCCGGTTTGCCTGCGTACGGGATGAAAAACGCCAGATAAACTGGCGGAAAAAACCCTCAATCAGGCCTTCTACAGGACTGTGTACCTGTATAGATTACTACCTGGTATTTCTCCATCAACCAATCTCTTGTCCATATCCATTTGATGTAATTAATGAATCAGGATTCCATGTGGTATCCTATCAAACGACTTTGCGAAGTCCAACAGTATAACCGTGTAACCATTACCTATATCTAACTCAACTTTTACCCTATTATAGAAAATAAGTTACTGAAGCATGACCTACCATTCACAAAACCATGCTGCCTCCATATAATATCCCATTGCTATCCATCCATTTCTGAATTTTGTCTTTAACCAACTTCTCCAATACTTTGACCACCACTCCTGAAATACTAATTGGTGTATAATTAGCAACTTTGGTCTTGGAACCACCTTTATGCAATGAAACTATTTTTACCTCTTCTGGTCTGTGCTTTATAATACTCATGGACTTGCTGGTCACCTATATATATATGAATCTCTCCCACATGCTTCTGATTTCTTTTTAACTCCTGCTTAATGCTGTAGCTCATCCATTTAATTCCTAGTTTATTAATTTTCTCAATTCTTGGTATGCAGTTAGCTGTTTGTTCCTGCAAACATCCCTTTACCACTTTTCATGCACTACTACCATGTTTTCCATGAAGTATATCTTCCCATAGTACCGCTCTAAGCAAGTTTCGCGTAGTTCCTAACATCAAATCCTTCTTTACTGAAATTTCCACATGCTTAGCGCCACTTACCAGGTCAAAACTCAATGATTGCTTTCGCCGATTGGTGGAAATATATTCATCTCAGTTATACACCATATTCCTCAGATGTAATCACAAGCTACAACGCTCTCGATCCCCTTGTACCTCCCATTTCGTGCCGCCTTACTTATTTATTTCTATGAAGCTGCACAAATTCCATTTCCTCCCGTCCATATTGAGTGATACATATCGTCCATGTCATCCTTTGCATTCCCTGGCGTATAGAAGTAGCCAATCAAATACTTTGTCATGTTAGCTCGTATATCACACTAGACGGTCTCAATAACACTGTTTACCTTTTTACTGATTTCCTGTTATTAGCACTCTTTTAGGCTGCAACTAATTTGATATCATCAACAATCCCCCCCCCCATCCTATTTACCCATCCGCCCTAAAATCATCACTTTCTCTGCCTATAATTACTTCAACCTTAGTTAGCCACGTCTCACTAATAGCAATAACTTTTGGCTAATAGGAACTAACCAGTGCTAAAATCTTCCCTTTCTTGTTCCTAATACTTCCGGCATTAGTATACATAAATCATATACATCTCATAGGTTTATAATTAACCTTACGGCATGTACTCACAATTTCATTCTTATTTACTGCCTCAGAGACTAACGTCTGCATTTTCTCACCATTCGAACACCTATTTGCTTTATCGGTACTTGCATGCACCCTCACCTGCTTCCTTCCTAACAACTAGTTTCCTTGATTTTGCACATCTAAACCTGCTGCAGTCAGCAGCACTTTTTCTATACTCCTAACCAGTGACGGCTCGTGGCTTGAAATCATGGGGGTGCTGCAACTTCCAAAATATACATTCACACTGTAAGTACAGTGTATACGTGTTTGGATAAAATATCAAAATTATGGTAAACATTTAATTGTTTATTGTCGATAAAATTATAGTTTGGTATAATTGAAAATTACTTAAAAATAAAATCCATTATCATAACTTCAATAATGTTCTAAAATAAAAACTATAACAAATGTTATGTCTTTAGTTGTAATGTCCAAATATTTAAAGAGACGGAGTAAACACGATAAGCACTACGAACACTCTACTACTGGTGCAAACTGCATATAAACAACAGTGGAACTGCGCGACGGACAGTGCCGCATTACGCTAATAGCTCGCATCTCACTATGACGTGCATATGCTTGTGCGCGTAGCAATATGACGCTGTGGTAAACACAGTGTTGCTAACGTCCTTCCCCCTCCTAAGTGCTACAAGATGGATTTTTATTATTTTTTATACAAAATAAGAGAATTGTATAGGATTGTAATTGATCAAATTAAATATTACAAGCAAATATAAATAAATTAATAAATATATTTATATATCGAGAAAAATAGGGGATGCTAGTGCATAGGCAGTTCTGCAGTGCCTATGCACGAGCCGCCCCCTGCTCCTAACACCAAATCCATTTAAGTGCAAACCATCTGCCTTATATGAGTCTTTTCGGCCACTCAAACTCATTCCACACATTCTTCATACACAATCAACGCATTGAGCCATTTGCAATGATGGCCCTTCTTCGCAACTCGCTTTGTCATACCTCGGCAAGAGATTCACATATTCAGAATCTCATTCTTCTCTTTTGCTACAGTCAGTAACTCTTTCATGTTCTCCCTCATAACATACTTTTCTCCTTTCAGAGCATTTGTATTCTACCAAAACAATCAACCCTTTCATTATCCTTTACACAGCACAGTTATAACACAATTAAGATATCAATAATCACTGGTATTAATTGGTTATAATGAAATATACTTTACCTCATCTTCTCTTAGAAAATCCGATAGGAAAAAGGAAATCAATGCAACCAACGCTGATAATGCCAGATTAATACGGATTATATGAAACTGTTCGTGCAGGACCCTGAAATAAATGATGTTTGATTAATTCTATAATCATATAATATGTAATAATAACTTAAGCTTGATAAATTTATTCATGTCTGTTGTGTTTTTGAAAGTGCACTGAAGTACTTCAGGACATTTTCAGTTTTGCTATGAAGAAAACGGTGCTGTATAACTTAGTTCTGCCAATAAAGAGTTCCTTCACTTGCAAATAGAATTATGAGCTGAAATTTCTTCCCCAAGTAAGGAACTCGTAGCGAAATACATCTAAAAACTAAATTGCATTTAAAATATATTTGGATTTCCACGAATCTTACATTTAGGCAGGTACTGCTATTTACGCGATCAAATAAGTAGAATATTCATTTGATTAACACTGTCAGTTGCCTTGAACTTGAGTTCAAGACTACCAATAATTGCCATACTTCGAGGTCAAGAATACGGTAGACATCTGCCACCATCTTGTGTTCCTAAACCCTAACTAATATTACTGTATGAAATAATGTGAGTTTCAAGATCGATTTTCTTGATTTTCTAGTTTAAAATCTGAGTTTATTAAAGGAAAATTATGGAAATATTTATTTATTTTTGAATTTAAATATATTATATTTTAGTAAATTATTATTTTCTGTTGTTAGCAGATTATGCAGCATTACCTTCTGACAAGAACTGCGCCAATATAGAATACAAGCAAAATGCACGATAGTCCAAAGCCGACCCATTTAAAAATCTTCAGCCATTCCTCTTCTTCTGGAATTATCTGGAACGAAGAGCAATTCATTGCACTAACAAAAAAGCATTCTTGAAAATAATGCTTATTATCGTCGGTCTTATAATAATCCCTTTGCTTTTCATTAAATAAGTATATCTATATATAAAGGATTTATCGAATTTAATAAATTAATACTATTCTGAATAAGATTTCTTTATTCCTATTTTACATAAAGATGTAAATAAAGAAACTCATGCATGAAATTAAATACCCTTTATGCATTGCTTATTATAAGACTGATAACATTTGTCATTTAAGACTGCTTAAAAAATTTTATTTTGTGAAACGGATCGAAGTCTAATTTTTTCCCACAAAAAATTTCTAATATTGCACTAGTCTTCTAATTTCGACTGAATGGAGTTACAGAGCATAACTGCAGAAGCAGCTTTTAGCAAAATAACATTTTTACTAACATATTTTAGTATTTTTTTATTTTACTACCTTTTTAGCTTCGAAAACAAATATTATTTACCAGGGTGAAAGTGATCAAACATTTGTAAAATACGCCATGTTGAAATAGGTAATGAGACATCCCTTGCTTTAGAATGAAATATATTGATGTGTATGTTCCTGTCGTCGCAGTAGCCCGTATTGTTATATAAGACAAACTGATGCTCTCTTCACGTTCTTGCCAGTGGTACGTGAAGAGTTTAATTGACATCGAGAGATGGCGTATACTAGGATGCAATGTGAGTGATCTTATCACTTAATGAAATTGGTAAATGACTATATCTCCTAAAATAAATGTAGGGAACATTATCAATCAGTAGAAGCGTGATCGTGCTACCTCAGTCAAGATGTGTAATGGATAACGCAGGAAGCCAGGAGTTCAGTTGGTAGATTTGCAGTCTCAGTTTATATGGAAGGACACGCACATATGCCGAATATCAGCTATTGCATTCAAGGACTACAGGGGTGAAAAAACATGGTGACCGATCCGTAGAGGGATCACGATGTCTTTTACATCTGTGATAAATCTCGCCACACCTTTTCGATTAGATGGACAAGTAGGAATATGGTGGATGCAGGAAAAAGCTTTATGTTCAAGTCATCATTCCAAATATGAAGGTTGGTGGCAGAGGTGTAATTGTCTAGAGCTTCTCGGAATGTGGTCAGATGAATAGCCTGGAAGGATAAACCTCAACGGATATGCAATACTTTTCGATAATGCAATGCTTCCAATATTACGGCAATGTTATGGAATTGTTCCATTCTTCACTCCCTCCCCCCTCTCTCAATACGACAGTGCACCATATCATACTGTAGGTGATACTGCGACATGGTTGGAGGGTAATGACGTGGAGAATACTTGACTGGCCTGTACTAACTCGTTCTCAATCCCACTAAACCGAAACCAAAACCGAAATCCCACCAATTCATGCACAACAGTGCATGAATTGATAAATTGAATTGAATTGATGAATTGATGTTTGAAGGAAGAATAGACCGAAATACCTTACTCATATTATCGCTATTTTTCTTGAAAGATAGAGGTTGTATTTGTTGGGAAATGTTGAGGAAGACTGTTCCAGAGAACAGAGAACCATAGAATAACAGAGGATAAAGCAGGTTCGGTGTGCCTTTACAGTTGGAATATAAAACGATGTTCGATAATTGCTAGTAGTGTTTTAATAGGCTGAGACAGTGGAAAGCGAATGATGGATGTCATTTCAGTGGCCAGATATCCATTGAAGTTCTACCTGCAGAAAAGACAGCGTTAAAATCTGTGAAGAGAGAGAGAGAGAGAGAGAGAGAGAGAGAGAGAGAGAGAGAGAGAGATGTCATCTCTCAGATGAATCGTGACAGCATCAGGAATAATGCACGCTTATTATGTTTAAAGCATGAGCAAAAATTATAATTGTAAAAATGTTTTGAGACTGAGGAAGATATTGATGTGATTATTGATGTGATTTTTAGAGATTTGGTTTATTTAGATTTTCGGTCAAAGAAACTCAGGCTCTGAGGCCAGTGTATTATATATGTTAATTGCATGTGTTCTAATGACCGGTTTTGCCTTTTCTGAGGGACGAAGAATCCGAGTTTCTGGAAGAAAAAAAAATCCTCTACTCTCGTATGAGACCGGCTAACCCATCTTTAGTTGAAACGCCCTGATAGAAATTCTTCGCGCGTTTATATATATATATATAGAGAGAGAGAGAGAGAGAGAGAGACTGGTTTTTTGAGAAAGCTGGCAAGACTTCGTTGTGGTACTGTTCCAAAACGCAGGATTGAAATACTACGCAGTTTGAGCTTAACTCTGCATGCGGTGTAAATACGTGGAATGAAAAACGAGATTTGTTACCTTTTTTTTTTTTTTTTTTTAAATCGTATATGATTGGATGTGTACTATCAAGTTATATTAATCAAAAATATGTGGACCGGAGAATTTCGAAACCTTTACTGGATTTCTCTAAATTTGCGTTACTAATTTCAAGCATTCTTGCTGTCGTTTTTAAGCAAAGATTTTTTTTTGTTCAAAAACCAGAGGGAGATTGTGTATGGTTTTGGAACAACTACTTATGGTTTTTGTCCTTCTTGCTCTTTGGCTTAAATGAGAACGCGAAAACCTACGAAACCCAAGTTTCCTTTGTCTAAAAGACTGGATAACGTTTAGTGAAAACAAAACAGATCTTGTTTTGTTGCGCAAAGAATGAGTGAGAAATGTAATTTAAATCGGTGTCTTTTTCAAGCTCAGGATGCAAGTGCGTTTTTTTTTTTTTTTTGGCTGCGGACTTTGCTTATCTTAAGATAAGCAAAGTTTAACATGTACAAATATTAAGAAACGCAAGATCACCAGTAAAATAAAGGATTTGTTAAACATTGCATAGTTATTTACACTTACAAAGGGCTTTCGAAGTCGAGCGAGCACGACGTATGTGCCGGGCTGATCGCATTCACAAACAGATCCTTCTGCAGAAGAATTCTTCATGGTGCATCCTTTATCGGTCCAACCTCCTTTTTCTTGGTTCCTATTTCACAAGTAGATTTTGTTAATAGTGAAAATTTCCAAGCAGTGTAAATGGTTTCATTATCATTTTATGTTGGACGAATGATTCGAAAATTTAACAGGAAGAAGAAATGAAATCCTTCGTTTAGCCACACTTTTTTAGTCATTTCAGAACTCAACTAAAGAGCGTGGTGGTCATACGCGGAAATGAAAATTATCCTACATCTACTGTAAATACTTTCACAAACATCCATGCCGCCGTGGAATTTCAACTCAGAATCTAACGGTTTGAGAGCGGGTTACGCTATCCACTGAGCTAATTAGTCCGTCATGTATACGAATGCCATTTATGTTTGTATCGTGTTCTAAACAGAGATGTTTTAAAACAAAGATTATAGAATTGTTATACTGTTGACAAATTAAATTGTTTTTTGGACACTTAAGTTAGGATGAATAGAAAGTTAGAGTTATTTTGGGAACAAAAGTTCTTCCTAGGCCTTAAAACCGAAAAACTGAAGCAGAGTTAACCGTCATTGCATCATAGACGAATTCTGAATCAGTTTCTATGAAATATAAATTAATGAAAAACGATTTAGGTTTATTTATAATCTGCTTACTTGGAAGGAACAGCATTCTCATCCCATCTGCAACAGTATCGCTGTTTGATCTGAAGAGAAAGAAATTAAAACTTGTAATTAATCCTTTCAATATTTTAACTTACTGACCATATTTTTGCTACGAAATAATACTGGATATAAAATACAACGTGGTAATTGGAATAATGAAGAGTGTTTAGGCGATCTAGATGGAATTGTTACTTTAGTTAAGACTGTTTAATGCAGTTTGAAAAACATCTACATAAGAATTGAACCATCCTAAAACTTTAACCGCTCATTTTTATACATATAACACACATGCGCGCGCGACATAAGGTATTCAAAATTTCTCACCACGACGTCAACGGTGCCATTCTCTGCGGACAGCAGACTTCTACTTGACCCAACCTATAGAAGATAGCATAAGTAAAGAAAATGTACAAATTAGAGTGCAGTTTTTAGTTTAAAGCCTATTGTAATGACATTTTAATTCATGCGAATATTAAAATTTCCTGTAATGTATTGGATTAAATGGGACTGTCATGATGCTATCTACATAACGCTATATATTTCTTACTGTGTGTATTTTCTGACACTTTGTTTTAGACATTTAATAGAGTAAGGATTACAAGTACGCTAAAGCATGATGCTTTAGTGTACTTGTAATCCTTGTTCTGTTCCCAGTTATCCTATTCTACAGAAACGTTTTCAGGACATGGGACAGAAATATTGTAAACTGGATGTTTTGGCTTGGTTCAGCAAATCTAATTCTTCAGGTCCCACCTTTAAGGATGGATTCTAATTACTGATTATGATTAAAATTTCTCGGTAACAAGTATCTCAGTCCTCCGACCGCTGTTAATTAATTAATTTATTTATAAACACCGAACCTATCAAAATATTTTAGATATCGAAATCTGTTTCGATGTCTAAAATATTATAATTTCATATCCTAGGTCTTCCTATATTATTTCTCTTCAGCTTTATATTTAATTACTTCTTTAGTAGTTTTCCCTCTTTCATTGGCTGCACATGTTCTCTCCGATTCATTTTGGTGTTCTGTTATCATTTATTGCACTGATATATATAATTCATTCCTTATTTCATCATTTTGTAGTCTATCAGTTCTTATACCTCCTTTAACTGCTCCAAGAATTATTTTATTTCTTTGTATTCTGCTTTTATCTTTTTTTAACTCTCTTTCCAACTTCAACTATCCGAACAATATAGAAAAGCATGCAAACCTATAGTATATTAGTATAAGAAAGCCACTTCAGGCGTTTTGATACACGTAAGTCTTTAGACGCAAACATTTCAAAATGTTGACTGTTAACTGATAGGTTAAAAGTAAAATATATTATTATTTCCAAGAGAAATAAATTGTATTTGTTAACAGTGTAAAGGGTATGAAAGCTAAACTTAATTATAGATACAAAAGAAAAGTTAATTAATCATAAGTTATTACTTGTAAAAAACGATGCAATAATATCAGTACTGTTATTGTTATTTTTGATTTGTTGTTGCGGAATGAAAAATCCCGAGTTTCGGGGAGGAAAAAATCATGTTACCTCTCGGATACCATTAATGTGCTTCATTCTGTTCACGCAAACGATAAAAGGTGTCCGTTTGGGATACCAAACACAGTCATCTTATTATCACGCGAGCAATCACGTGACCGTTTAGACATCATTGTTTTAATTGTTTGTTGGCTTTAAGCGTTACCTGCATTTTTCTGTTTGTAATTAATCCTACCTTTCTCAGATGGCCGAGGGATACAGAAATTTTCTTTTCTTGGAGTGATTCAGGACGATAATCTGGATTCGTGACTAAAGAGATAATCTTACTATCAATAAGAATCAAGGAACTGTCCGAGCCGCTGCAAAAAATAAAATAAAATAAATTGATACGTAAAATAAACAATAAAAGAAAAAAAAAAGAAAAAATCGACTGATGGTAATTGATTCAGATTCCTTTTGACTTTATTAATAAAAATAAATAATCATATAATATAAAACCTCAAACTACATTAAAACAGACCCAATGGGATTCGTTGAGCATCATCACACGACTTATTTTCTTGCATGTTGTTAAAGTACAGTACATAGTAAGTAAGTTTAAATTGTTATATAAAACAAAGCTGAAGACGAACACAAATGTTCACCATTTGTGACAAGTGTTACATATTTGTTTTATAAGTTTATTGTCACAACAAGGGATTGACGAACTATTTTGGATAACTGCAAATTACTAATTTCCATCCTTCCGCCCCAAGAAAACATATTTTTCTTTTCATTGTAGTGATCGAGAAATTCTGACGATCCAATAATTAGCCATTTGTCTTTTGGCATTTGGCTAATTAGCCATTTCAACCATTATTAGCTTTACGGCAGAGATCGAGTAACAGCATAAAAAATTCGACTGCAATATTTGCATATCACACATCACGTGATGTCAGTGGGTTTCAGAGTGTAGCATCGTGTGAAAAAAAATCATCTAAGATGTTATTCGAGTTGAAACAACAGGAAAAACATGCAGCAGTAAGGATAAAAACAAGAATTCAGAATGAAATATGAGGATCGTACAAGGATAAATGGAGGATCCACAATTTCTGATGATAATATGCATTTTTGTGTTTGTTATTGCACGGATTTCGACAGAGGTTGCTAAGTGTCGATTTCGCAGCGTATACATTCCATCCAGAACTATATAAACAGAAGGATCTGCCTGCAGTAGCGTCTAATTAAGTGATCATCAATAGCAGCAATTTAAAAGATCAGGCAGATTAAAGTTTCTGCTAATCCATAATCATCGAATGGCCAGAGTTTGAAAATCCACACAAGGATGCAGATTTTTCATTTGTTATTTCTTCGGTTTATATTAGTCGCGAATCTCACTATTTGCGGCACCTTCTGATGCAAAAGGCAGTCTCAGAGATGGTATATTCATGAAGAATGACAATATCATCAAACTAGTGAAGTTTAGGAATACTTGAATGGGTTGCATCCCCCATGTCCCGAACAGCATAATTCCCGGATTTGAATTAATGCCGGATATTAAGGAAGTGCGTATAGAAAAGAAGAGACTCTACTTACCCAAGTCCCCTCGCTTACGATATATATAGCTGAACTGGCCATTCCTTTGACCAGGCTGTTTAATATGAGTTTCAGAACAGGGAAGATTCCTCAGGAATGAAAGGAATGTATGGTAATTTCATTGCACAAGGGTGGTTTAAAGACCGATGTATCCAACTACCGACCAATTAGTATCTCAGGAGTGGTGCTGAAGATTTTTCCAAAATCTTCACCACCACTATAACATAGTTCTATAACAATGTTACCACTGAACTAGACAAGGGGAATGAATACACCATGATACTTTTGGATTTTGCTAAGGCTCTTGACAGAATAAAGTGGTAGACTGTTGCATCATCAGCAAATACAGCTATTTGCTGATGATGCAAAGATAAGAAGGGTAATCAGAAATGTTGCTGATATGCAGTACTTGCAGAATGATTTGAATAGGCTGGAATTGTGGGCATGGGAAAATGGGTATCAGTTCAATGTCAGTAAATGTAAAGTTATTCACTTCGGGGTGATTACATATCCAATGTCGTATTATATTGGTGAGATTAGGCAAATAAACTGATGAGGCTAGAGATCTTGGGGTGTTAATAGGAAGTTGAAGTTCAGTGGTCATGTGGCAAAGATTTCAAATTCAACTCAAAAGATAATTGCAATGCTGAAACGAACGTTCATATATAAAGATAAGGATGTTATTTTGCCTTTTTACAAGGCCTTGATGAGACCTCGCTTGGACTATTGTGCGAAGGTCTGGTCTCCTGGTTTCCGTTGTGATTCTGATATATTGAAAAGAGTACAAAGGAGAGTGTTAAAATGATATCAGAATTGTGGAATACTGAGTATGAAGACAGATTGAGAATTTGTAGACTGCGGACAGGAGAAAGAGGGCGAGATATGATTGAGACTTAGAAACTTCTGAAAAGGTCATAGAGGATTTCAGTTGATGGAATTTTTCAATATATTGAGGGTGGGGAAAGAACAAGTGGGCATCCTTGGAAGCTGAGAATGAATGCCGCTAAGGAGGGGTGAGGGATAGATTTTTCTCTCATAGGGTGGTGCGTGATAGAAATGGATTGCCACTGGATGTTATGAGTGCAAGCAGTGTGAATGAATTCAAGAATAAGTATGATAGCTGGTGCGTGTAGTATGTGGCCTCCCTTGACGAATCAGTGACTCACTGGAGGTCTCTCCTAATAATAATAATAATAATAATAATAATAATAATAATATATTGCTGTAATTAGGTCAGAATATGTTTGTATGTACCATATGCTACGTTGGATAGAACCAGTTTTAAAAGAGCGAAGCAATCAAACTCATTACTGACTGCGAGTTTTCAATTTCTGACTAAGGCGTGTTTAATATTTTTAGTTTGATACTAATTAAAGAATTCTTTGCCGTTCAAAATATTTATCATCACTATAATCCAACGCAATATTTTTCGATTAGATTTAGATTTCTGTAAAAAATATAGTTTGTCAAATTAACATCATTCATTTAATGAACTTTCAGCATGTAGCGAAATGTGAGAGAGAGAGAGAGACTAGATTTCTTAACACAGCTTATATAATTATATAAAAGTAATAGAACTTACGTGATTGTATTTTTCAAGGGAACAATCGATCCTAGAGTGCTGTAAACCGTTGCTTGAATATTAACGACCTCATCTAAACGAACAAGGATAAAAATTATGCGATGGTCAAGTTACAAACTTTAAAGTATATTATTACTGCTGCTACAAATACCTCATGCAGTCTAAAACCAACCAGAAGATATTTGTAGTAGAAGTAAATTTACTTCTTGTGGAGTAAATAGTAATGCTTTAGGCTCCTTTTGTCAATGGTTACTTACTAAATAACGTTTATAAATATAAATTACTTTATGATGAATTACAAAGATTTAATGTACCCATATTATGTTTATAGCACGAGCTAGAATTATTTTATAAATGATACTTGAATGTCCAAACTCGTTTATGTGTCCAGCTTGATATATTTGTGTCTAACCTCAGGGTTAGAACTATAGTAAATTTTTAATGAAGAGATTTCAAAATAAACTTACATGGATCCGTGTTTCCGAAAAGGTTGTTGGGTGCTGTGACTGTGTCATCTATGCTTTCAGGCAGTGTGATGTCTTTTTTCGTGAAGTCGGATATCTTCCCCGTAAAACTCTGCGAAACTAAAATAAAATGCTAATAAGTAAATAAATTTCATTAATACTCAAAACTAATCACAGCTGCTCTAAATTCTCTTGTTTAAATGCAATACCTTTTTGCACTAAGAAGATTTTGTTTTATAAAAAATGAAATAATAATAATTCAAAAAATCCTTAGTCCACTGCAGTATTAATGTGATGTTTTTTCCAATGTAAAATATATTGTTAGAAAAATTTACCTAAAATTACATACTCATTCGAAAATATTGTTCCGAATAAGCTCTACCTTTCAAAACGGTACAAAAAATAGTAAGTATCATAATTGCTAAAAGCCCTTTGTTGTTCAGTCGGTTTCGGTGTTCTTTGGAAAGACATGGATTCGAATCTTTAAGTGTAAGATGCGAAGAATCTTTATCAGGACCTGAAAGATGAGTTAGCTGGCCTTAATAGCTCTGACAAGATTTTTTTTTTTTTTTCAATCCCAGAAACTCGGGTTTCATTGCAGGAATTCTTGAGTTTCTTGTAATTTCTTGTTTCATCAACAAAGTTAGTTTCTATGGGCTCTCATCGCCAGATATGGGACATTAACTAACACTTAACCTACCCCCGGTAAAAGTGAGATTTACAGTCGTTTAAGTTTGATTTAAAAACTTAAGAAATAATATTATATAAATATCAATCACCATTTCTGAGGGAAGGACGCTTAGGTTGCAGTTATTACAACAATACATCTGAGGCAATGTTAGAAGATAAGTGGTGCAAATCAAATTCGCCTTTTAACAAAAAACTTACCTATATTGTCGGACTCTGTAATAATCTTGATAGGTTTTTCAGAACTTCTCATCTGGGAGAGTCTGTCTGTTGCCCACCTCTCAGTTTCTCTTGTTAAGTCCAGAGCGGCCGTTTCCTAATGTTGAAAAAAAAAATAGTTATTTGTGTCTTTAGCAATGAGCAAATGATTACTTCGTCGAATATCTAATACTTTTCTTAAAACTAAAAACTCCATAAGCTCAGTTTCTGCCTTCAGCTGTTATGGGTTCGTAGAGCATGACATCATAAAAGCAAGTTGTTTGACGGTTCACAATAGCACAGCTGTACTGTATATACTGTATATCAATTTCGTTATCTCCGACTATTAACATATGAGTTGATGATACCGGCACGCGACTCCAAAAATTTCATTCTGTATCTATTGCTATGTTGCATGCTGTGTGTGTATCACTGTTCCCTTTAATTATGATAATTATCTAATATACGTACACTGAGTGGCTAGTTTGTTGAATTATTGTCAGAACGGGCTGGGCAAAATTCCTCAGATAGGATCAACTCTTTTCAGCAAATTCTAAAAATTCATTATGTGATTCGGATTCGAAGGAGAGTGGATCCATAAAGTCCTTTAAGGAAATTCAGTCGTACTTGTATGTGTCTGTAACCATTCGTGGATGATGGATTGTTAGATGTATCCATCACATGCAGGGGAAATGATTAACGGAACTAGGTGTATTTGGCCTACAGTGATGTTACTGTAGGCTGCTCTATTCAGCACTTGCTCTGTTGGTGTTAAGGGACCAGATAAGGGGGGGGGGACTCCAGACCATCCATCCACAGTCACCATAACCTTGTCTTTCCGCCCGCGTGAAATAACTGAAATAGGAATTCATCGCTTCTTGGACCTTTTCTCCTCTTTTCGTGTGTCATTGATGTTCTTTCTCCCTAGCTGCTTGTTTTTGGATAGGCGTTTTGCCTCTCGAAAGTCCTCTTCTATTATGTATATTTCGAATATTTGATGCATGGTGCATTCAAATGCACTCTGTCGGTTGTACCTTGATTGCAATCTGATTGTACCCCGTAGTCACTGGACTATAAGATTCTGCTGATCTTTTGTATGATTCTTCTGTGGATCAGCTGTTTCTGCTCACGTGTATCTGTTGGTTTGACGTTTCCTGTTTCGCACACTATTCTCGGGAGTACTCCATGTTACCATCATAATAGTTAAGTAGTATTTTCCATGATGCTCTTACTGACTGGGTCTCCACTGTCCAAAGTCACTCAGGTAATATGAGTAAACATTATCCAGAAATGTTATAAATCCTCAGCATTCAGCCTTTCAAGCACTAGTAAACGTCAGATTTCCATACTAGGAGAAGCTGAGAAATAAAGTTCATCTCTCCGTATAAGATCACTGCCCCGCTTATTGGAGACATGAAGTGGCTTGAAAGCAGTTCAGAGTTGCGAGATTTCCAGATTATATAAAATACATAAAAATATTTTTAAAACTAATAAAATGCGATAAAATACAATAAACTTAGTACCACCCATTGTACTAAAATACTATTTATAACAGACGCTATCTTTCTGAATATTTTTTTTTCATGTGGCTCCTATAAATAAAAATCAGTTGCAAAGCTTATTTTCTTAAGGAGCCCTCTGATATGAAAGCGCTAGGCTTTTTTTTGTGATTTTAATGAATTAAAATATTATGATGTATATTCAGACACACCTTGGGATAGACCTGGAGTACTTCGTGTTCTTGTCTTGCTAATTTTATTTACTTGGAACATGAATTGAGATGATACATCGTTGATAAGTATAAAATCATAAAACTGAACACCATAAAAGAATAAATTACAATGGAATTAAAACCGAACTGTAAAATAAAATAAAGATTAAAAATATAACATGAAAAATTTAAAACCAAAAAGGAATAAATAATGCTGCGACATAATGAAACCTCTAAGAAAGAATGAAGGAATAAAAAAAAAATGCATTACGGTGTATGAGCCGTTTAGACTTTCGTATTGTCTTCAGAGGTGTGAAGAGTGCTCGAGGGAAAATAGATGAAAAGATGAAGCAGGTGGCGGAGGATACTTAAATGTTTGCATACGATTTTTTAGTCATGCTCTTTGGCTGAACCCTCGGGGTAATGTTAATGCGGTGGAACCTCCACTTACGTGAAATACTTCACATCTACCCCCCCCCCCCAGGTATATCTGAATTATACATTACGTCATTATATTTTATTTTTCATTAAAATCACAGAAAAAAGCCAGCGCTTTCATATCAGGGGTGCGTTTTAAGAAAATAAGCTTTGCAATGAATATTTGGTGGATGGGAATAATAAAAAAAGATGTTACCCAGCAATCGACCACATCTTTTCTCTTTATCGAAAGACGATGTAGCTTGATTTTTCATTCGTTATCTCAAATTTTTAAACGCTCTACGGATAATCATACATTCTTTGCACTAGTGCAGTGTGCAATGCTTGATTGTATACTGGTCTTTCCCTAGAAACTGAGACTCTCTTTCTCTTTACAGTGTTATATGACTAATCGTAACGCCTAGCTGATTCTATATCAATATTACACTACTGAGAATTCGGAAACTAACACCAATGTGGTCTAGATCATTTTAGGTGATCCAATATCAAACGCTGAATGTGTTGCTGATAGGGCTTCTCTGAATCTTCTTTCAAAGTCCTTAAGTTCTTACCCACGTGCCATTGACGATATGCAGATGTACAATCGACCACCCTATGGATGACCCTCTCCTCGACAACAGTAACATGTATATCACTATGCCTCATTGGGCTAAAGCTGGATGTTTCAGTGCTTATTCCAGTATAGCGTAGGGTCTTTATTTTATCACGAGGACTATTTTTGTTGGAATATCTGAATGCCATCTTTTATTTATTTATTTACTTTTATTGGATTGTTAACGTTTACAGAACTTTAACAATAGTGTAATATTTAGTGGATAATGAATTTACTAAGGCAAATTCATTAATATGAGTTAATATACTTTAAAATAAAATAAAGATGGTTAAACCTTAGAACATAAAACCCCCATGTTAGATTAGTCCTATTAGCGTTTTAAGTACGCTAATGAGAGGATTATTTTCCCCCTTCATGATATTCTGGAAACTTTAGGATAAAAAGAAAAATCCTAGGAAGCAATATGTTTGAAAGTGATAGCACGAATATAGAAATCTTTGTTCTAAGTTCCCTCGTTATTGCATTACTATTTAATATCCTAATTAAGTACAGTTTAGCAAAACTGAACTATTTGCTATTATGAGGAAAATGCCAGTACCTATTTATATGCTAGTAGGATGTTTTCTGCATATAATGATATAATTATAGCATGATTCAAAAGCTTACCTTTTGTGTTTCCGTCCACTCGTTTACCTTGTCTTCTTTAAGGGCATGGTTCAGTAGATGTTTTATTGCCTGTTTAAAAAATATAGCACTGCATAAGAATCGTTATCCTTGGCCAGTAAAATTTCGCAATGCAATTATATATATAACGAAAGTTAGTGTTTGTGTGTAATTATAGTTATTTTGATTTCTAGTTGTGTGTAGTTTCTTTTACTGATCAAGTTATGTCTGGTATGGAATGAATTCTATATTAACAATATAGAATTTTGTATATATTATACAGTATAGCAATCTGCCTGCGCCTAGAACACGAAGGAAAAAAATAAATGTCTACACACTTTACAGCACACAGCATCTCGGTGAAGTCTGTTCACAAACCAGACGGCCTGTGATGTCCACATAATCGCAGGATAACAAAAATTTTGACATCCTAATCGAAATATTTAGTAAAAATCTTTAAATCACTTTTGGATTCTCTTAATTCTAGGTAAACGAAAAACATGATACATATTTTTCAGACAGAACAAAAGCGCTTATATCGATTGACGCCTCTCTCTGTATATACGCAAACTCCAAAGCTCTGAGCAATTTACGCTATGGGGCTAGTCAATTATCCGTATTCGTCAAATAACGGATATCCATTTATATCCGTTAATTGGTGGCAGGAATAAACCTACCATTTCCGCAGGAGACTGGCTAACTCAGCTTCAGTTTAAAAGGTTCGTCGAACCGTACTCAGGATTCAAACCTCAGTCCTTCCAACCAAAATTTATCACCATTACCGACTGAGCTATATGGAGGCTTCCCGTAACAGAGACATCATGCAGTTGATCGGAAGGAATTGTGTCAATACTGATGTATATTATTTAATTGCGTTTGTTATATTCCACCATGAATACAACACATTCTATGAGAGACTATTTCCTTTCCAAAAAGGTTAAAAAAAAACAAAAAACCAGAAGCTATTAACTTCTCGAACCTTGCGATTACCCTTTGAAATGAATCACTAAAATTCCGCATATTCCATTTGCGAAATTAACATATGCACGTATATGTAGTTACCTATATCCTGCTCTGCACTAAAAGATCGTTACTTTACATCCAGCTTCGTAGCATTTATAAACACACTAAAGATGTCACGAACTACAGAAAAATTGAACGGTTCTTTAAGAGAGGCCATCTTTTCGTCATCGAAAAGAAAGCTGCAGAGAATCAGCCCAGAATACTAATAATCACATCCCGAAATTTGTAACTCCTCGCCTACCTTTCGTGAAGGAAATCCAAAATGAGACGTATTTAGGAATTTCAACTTCACTGAAAGAAAAAAAAAAGATTCGACAAATAAAATCTTTCTGAATAGATTCATAGAGTCAATCGAGAAAGTTCTTTTCTACAGAGCAACTAAACATTTTTGATTACGCTGCTCCCAATCGCTGTGTAAAAAAAAAAAAAAAATCCTATAGAAAAAAAACCAGATCCTCAGAACTCTCAGCTCACGTGATTGAGAATACAACACATAACAAAACAGACTTGTGGGAATACGTCTTTACTGCAGAGAGTTTTACAGTGAAGACCTTAACTTTGATGTTATAAAACCACAATAAATAGTGAAATATCTATTAAGCATAGTTCTTCCATATACTAACCCCCACCCCTAGTTAAAATTTGAAACCATCAAAAGGAGTAGGTTAGGAATTGTCGGAGGGAAGGGAAAAATCAATTGATCACTAGCAATATCGTTTTTGGTATTGGCTAGTTTTTTCCTGCTTTTTCATTTAAATTGTCAAACTGTATCTTAATCAATGAATTGTATTGCATCTAATTGATTATAAATGGATAACCTGATTCTGGATACTCACCATTAACTTTTCTACGTCCTCTTTGCGAAGTGTATCTGTATTTCCTTTAGATTTATCCATTATCATTTTTATGAGGTCGATCACTTGCTGAAGGTCACTATTCTTCCCATCATTTGATTGAGCCATATCTACGATAGAAATCAACTAATCACTAATTGCATCTGAATTGCCTGGAGAGTATTTTCATGTTTATTTTTGATCTATTTTCCTAAACCATACATCCATTTTTATCTGAACTGTATGCTTTTATGTACTGTCTATTTATTTAAAATATCATTGATAACTTTTTTCTTAATTTTGTGACGATGTGGGTAAGAATTCGATTTCAGGTTACCAAAACATTAGTGGAGTGTTTTTATTTTATTATTTTTTGATAGCCAATTTTAATAGATTTAAACCTATTAATAATAACAAACGAAGAACGATGCTTAATTAATGAAACATTGTTCATTAGCTACTCAGTATGTCAGGAAACTGAGTATTAGTTGTTCAAGTAGCTGGCTGTTTTAGTGGCTGTAAAGTAATGGCATTAATAAAATAAAACATATTTGCATCAATTATAGTTGATTTAGGTTCTTAAAAGCTGAACCCTGAAGTTTTTTCAATCATCTTAGGAAACTGTACACTTTCATTGACGACGCTGTCATTGTAGAACATGTTAAACTCTTTTATTTTTTATCATGATCTCTCTCTCTATGACGATCCATAGACCAGTCGGTGGTTTGCGAATTCTCAGGGGTACGTAAAGGTATTCCAGGGGGTTATATATCCCATAATGCAAAGCACACCCCGTTTCGGGCATGTATAATGCAATGCATAATGGGAAGGGGCCACTACTCAGACTGGTTTCGACCTTTATTGAGGTCTCATCAGTGGGAGCCAGACCCGGGGGAGATACCAAGGTTCAAGTAATGAAGAAGTCATATATATCTCATATGCATGTAGACAAAAGGTACTTGATCTTATTAATAAAAATCTCTGGATGAGAGAAAGAAAAAGTTTATCGTTGGTTCAGGTCAGTCGTGCTTACATAGCAAGCATGCGCGAGGACGTTAACTGATGGGGGACGGAGGAAATGGATGCGTGTCAGTATTTATCACACTGTTCTATCACATGTCAGACAAACTCCTATAAACATTGCTAAATAGCTGATCTACGCCATACTATGTTGGATTTGAACGTTACAGTATACAAATTAATACTCTTATTTTTAAAGAATACTTTTATTCTTCAAGTGTTGGCCGAATACTGGAAGAATAAAGAACAATGATGTTGAAAAAATAAAAATTAGCCCTCAAATTCATCCCAATGTAACCCTCAAATAAACTCGCAAAATTCATTCAGCTGGTCAAAACTCGCAAACACCATAAATATATTTAAAATATTGGCATAGAAACGAATATTAAAAAGAGGTAATGACCAGATTAGAAACGAATATTTCGAATCTAGTCTTTGAATTGTATTTGCACTTCACGTGACTGAAGATAAAGTGAAAGCAAATATGCTGCTTTGTCATCCTTTAACAGACTGTACAACTGGTGACGACATTTTTAATTTAATTAACCCGCATTTTGAAGAAAAATGAATTGATTGGTGTTTGTGTTACGGTATTTGTACAGATGGAGCGAAATCAATGACAGGAAAATTTGTGAGCATTATTACTCGCATCCAAAATATCTCGTGGATACATTGGAGAATTCATATACATGTTGTGGTATCGTGACGAATGGTCCAACAACTTAAAGCATATTTGAAAAAGCTGTCAAGATTGTTAACTTTATAAACTCGAGACCAGAACATGCACTTCTTTATGTGAAAAAACGGAAAACGAACATCTAGCTTTTTTAACACTTTAAGATATTAGATTGCTGTTATGTGGCAAAATTATTACACGTTTTTAATAATGTTTTTTTAATAGTGTCAATTAAGTTTTTGGCTTGGATTAAAGGCAGAATATCTATCACAGTGAAAAAGCTGTGAAAATCCTTCTGCCATTTTCAACTACTATATGTGCTAGAGGACTTTTTAACTTACTTGAAGTCGAAATACCAGAATAAACATGATGCAGAACCAGATTTGAGGTTCTGTCTGTCTTCCGTCGATCCAAACTTTGCTACACATTGTTCAACTAAACAAGTCCAACAATCATTTGATTTATAATTACATGTTAATATTATGATTAAGGATTTTAGATTTTATTACATACATTATATTGATAAAAATTTCCATACATTTTTTTTTCATATTCAAAGGCCAATTGTTACTCGTACTATAGATACTTAATAATATTTCCATATTATTGTTAGGCAATATCGCTTATGAAAATGTAGTTCTGGATATGCGTATTTTATATTTTATAATAAAAATTCAGAACTATTATTTGATTTCAGAGAATATAAGTTTGTGATAAAAAATAATATGTTGAAAGGGGTTCGCGAGTCAAAAGTTAGGAACCGCTGTCTGTGATACCACCGACCTTTTCATGTTCAGCACAATTAGCAATACGCAAGTCGAAATAACAGACATGCCTTGGCAAACAAAACAACACATAAATCGTCACAATAAAAGCAATCTAAATATTTTATGGCCACACCTCATAGTTAATATTATCATCGATAATTTTTGGGTACTTTTAAATGTCTTAAATTAAATTTATCTAAGTTAGCTTTCTAGAATCGTTCGTACTATTTCAATGATTATATTTGGATCACTTGCCTGAAGAATCATCAGGAATATTTAGTAGTACTGTGTTAGCGTACTGGAGAGATCCCATGACTGCGGACATGTCTTTCGTTTCCTCTTTTTCCTACAAAAATAAGGAATTTAATTTAGAAACGTGCGCGCGCGCACACACACACACAAATGTGGTAGTACTTCAAATTATACCTAAAAATATCCAAAATGTATTTGCAGATATTTAAGAAAAGTGTTTTTGAATAAACTTAAATGGGTTGAGACATACGTTGAGATATTAAAAATTTATGGTTTAGAATAATTTTAAAGAATCCTCACCATCATTTTTTTCAACTTCATCAAATTTGTCTCGCACTTGTAGATGTGAGTTTCAGGATCACAAGCTGAAAATATTGTGTCAATATTATTTCCTTTTCATTATAATAAATCGGTTATAATTTTAGCAGATGAAATCAATATCCTCACTTTTATGGAAAATAAATCCCAATTGCATTTCTCAATTAATGATTGCTTGCATCAAGTAAGGTTTATACAGTATACTGCATTAAGTTTACTTTCTTAACGATAAACTATCATTATTTTGGCTTATCCCGAGCTGTTATTATGTTTATGTAATCATAACAACAATTAATTAAATTAGCTAACGAGTTAGATATAAATAAATACAGTTATATAGTCTTTTTCTATTGAAGTTTGCTATAAACGTTTGCTGTAAGAGTATATTGTTAACAGTCTTCTTTGCATTATGCAAACCAGCATCATCTGGAACCCAGGACGGTACCAGATATTAATATAGCTAAATATAGTAGATATATTAAAACACACAACCGTCTGTGTGTGTGATTCACACACACAACCGTCTGTTTGTGTGATTCACACACACAGACGGTTGTGTGTTTTAATACATCTACTATATTTAGCTATATTAATATCTGGTACCGTCCTGGGTTCCAGATGATGCTGGTTTGCATAATGCAAAGAAGACTGTTAACAATATATTGTTATTATAATAGCTTAAGTTATGCTGTCATCGAATTTGCGATATGCATTCATAATAATTTTAAGTTATAATATTTTACACTAAACTGTTTCGTTTTTATAATTCTGAAAATAGCTAAATTTTATTTTTTATATAATTTATAATAAAAATTAAAAAAAAAAAGTTATACTTACTTTTATTTTTATCTATCCTCGGCAATAAGCAAACAGAAGAAAAGAATAAAATGTACTATTATCAGTTATAAATGATTAGGAATAATCTTGACAGAGTAGAATACATAATGCAGAGATTGATTTCAAAACAATTATTGATATATTTTTTATTTCATTAAATAAAAATACGTAAAATCTTAAAAACTTTGAAAACATCAAGTAACATTCAGAGCTCAATTTATGCTTTTGGCACTTATGGCCGTGTTTTTCGGTACGTTTGTCACTTAATATTTTACAATGTTGCTGAAAAAGAAAGCTTACATAAGGTGACATTCATAATTTGGCGCTGTAGTCATCTATTACATATGTTACCCATGCGTCAATATGCCATGGTGTCAATATTATAACCGATTATTTGAATTCGCGTAATATTATGTTCATCTACGTTTTATCCGAGCTTTTTTTTGTATCCTATAATACATAACGCATTCCGTTCACAGAATTATGTACAATGCTAAAGATTATTGTGACAATCATTGCTTGTATGATAACACTTGTATGATTATCATCATACAAGTGTTATTTACTCTGAATTGAGATAGGGTTAAAATAATCGGATGAAAAACCATCAATACATGCACTGTCTACTAAATTTAATTCTATGAGGGATAAACTTGCCATAAAATTAGTTTTCTCTTTAAAATATAATACAACCCACAATCCAGTAAAGTGGGCATATCCATTTAACACTGTGCTGATGATGTCAAGAGATCTCTTACGTTGAATGGAAGGTCTGTTGATATTCGTCTGTTGTTAAAAGTGTGCATGGCAGTTTTGTTACCTAAATCAGACTAGAACATCGTAGAATGGCGAAGAATAATAGAACATTTGAAAGTGATGTCGATGAACCTGTTACGACTTTGCTGTAGACCATTACCTGTTTCTTGATGACGTAAACAGCCTATGGCAGACGCAAAAGAGAACTCATGGTTTTTACAGAAACACGAAATATAAAGTCATTGCTGTGTTACTCAAGTAAAAAAAAAATAAAATTATACTCATATACAGAGTAATAAGCTTACCAAATTATGTATGTCTCTGCGCTTGTGCAAAAGCTTTTGAATCTGAACAGAACCTCATATACGAATATAAGATCTATCGCCTGCAGCCGGAGACGAACTCTATACTACTTTTTTACAGATTTTTCCATCCAAATAAAATTCACCTGCCGGATGGAACCTTTCACGTTTGAATAATGGGAAAAAACATCACGAACAATCAAGTACGTGTTTGTGGGTTTGATCGTTTTTATTAATTGTTGTAAAAAATCCTATTCTTTACATAAGTTAAATTTTGCAGATTCTTGTAAGCAATTAATGAACAACTGTTGGTCACTACTTCGAAAAATTGCTTGGATGATTCATTAACATTGACTTCAGCGTACCCAATTGCACTAAACAACCATCTGATACAGATCCATAAACAGATCCTTTCATATCTTCCAATCCAGTAGATATGATATGTGGTTATATATATTCACAGATTCGATAACTGCTTAAATAAATAGGGTTTAGCATCTTGAATTTTCTTAATGTCGAAGTTTGGTCTGCCTATCTGAAATATTTTTCGTTACGTATTTCTAAAAATTTAGATCAAACCACAGATTGAAATTTGGATTCGAAGTTAACTTTGAATTTACATAATGAAGATTTGTTGTTATACTGTAGACGGCCTTGCGTCAATGTTCCTGGTTCCATATAATGTAAGATTTCTCCCTCCTCCAACCCAAAAACTGTTGCAACTTCGATTTTAGTTTTACTAGGAATTTTTGTTTATTATTATATATATAAAAAAACTGTTTCCGATTTAATCGATCTTTAGAACAATCATTTAATGTATCTTCTCCAAATAATAATGATAAAAAGATTATAGAACTCATACTGTTTCAGACAGTAATATACCAGTTAATGTTTAAGAACAGAAAGTCGAGGCAGTTGCATACCATACTCTCTCTCTCTCTCTCTCCCCAGAAGTTTTTCAATCATCATTAGTCCTAATTTCAACTATGAGTGACGACTCCCAATAGAGACTGGCTGCCTATAGATTTTCAGAGAAGATTAAATAGTTCCCCCCCCCGCCTCCCTTTGAGAAAAAAAGATGTTAGAGGATTTATTTTAGCTTTGTTTTACTAGGAACTTTGCCATGAAACTACACCCAAATTATTTTTATAAGCATTTTAATAGATATATAAATTAAATCGATTTCGAATAACTACTTGCGCGTATAACTGACTGTTTAATGAAATTTTATTTGCATTTGTATCATTTCCTCTACAGCTTTATCACTGCAATTTTTTTTATTATATACAGAATTATAAGCAACAACAAAACACTTTCATAATTTCCTGTTTTTTGAGAAAAAATTTTAATTTATAAGTGCTGAATTAAAATAGGAAGCATCATACCATAACATCCCATCCAAAAATTCTCTTCCTCTTCCCTGAGAGCCCAAGTCCAAACCGTGAATTCGTCGTATTCGCCGTAGGCATAATTACCGTATTTGTACTCATCTGTTCGATGACATCCGATAGTTACTTGTAATGGTTTCATAGATTCTTTTTCTTGAGGAGGGTTTTCCTTCTCTTCCGGGTACCTAACATACGCCACACGGTGTCCATTCACATACAGCTGAAATAAATAAATAAATTTAATACATCACTAGAATTAAACTTGCCATTTTACTGATGATGAGAACTTCGAGTAAATTACATTTGAGACAAAACATTATAACCACGTACCTAGTAACGTGTTGGGCCTCCTTTGATTAAGATAACCGCTTGCACGGTCTTGGTACAAGCGTTTATCTCAGCCAAAGATTATCACTTCAGTATTCTGGACCAACTAGACAGAATAACGTCCCGGAGATCAGTGAGCAATCGAGGCACTGGAGTCGACCGGTTGATGCTACGTTCCACATGATCCTACAAATATTCTCTGGCATTCAAATAAGGAGAATCAGACGGCCAGAGGAGCACACTGAATAATTGTGAGCCTTGTGACACTGGGCGTTGTCTTGTTGGAAGAGTCCAGATCCATCGGAACATATTGTCAACATGTATGGAAATACCTGGACATACCTGGACCGAAACAATTCCCAGGTAAGAAGTAGTGTCAAAGTGTGTTCAGGAGAATAATCCCCATACCAGGATATTGGTCTTTTCTAGCCAACCGTACAGTCTGAATGGCCGGAACCACACTAGGTTGACCATAATATTTTGGCTCATCAGTGTATATATTTTAAATACGGTGTAGGATCAACTTGGGCTTGCGATACAGCACATATTAATTAAAATAAACAAAACGCATTATGTAGGATCATGTCGTATGCTTATCCGAACTTCGATATGTGAATTATTGAACTACACATTAATTTGTAATACGACTGTATTACAAATTACAAATTACGTTACAAATTAAGGAATAATGCGAGGGGTTACAAAATGTTTTTTTTTTAGGTTTGATTCACACTGTTTCATTCACAAAATGTGTTCATATATTCATAAAAATTTTAAATACTAAATGTGATCAAATGTAAATGCATATTGATATAATACAATACTAAATGGTTTCATTATATATAATGATAATTTTATTTCCTTTTATATAAACTTTCTGTTGTTTTGGAAACACCTAGCGAATTAGAATATCTCCTAACTTGAAATATTACAAATGCACTTTTCTTAGTATTTAAATTGAATAGTGCCTCAGAATTTTCCTTCATTTCCTTTGATTAATTGTACCGAAGGGATTACTCACCTCAAGACCTGCATCTTGCGCCCATCTCATTCCAATTTGGCTCCAAGTGCTGTTCGGAATAGGTCCTGGCGCGTATACTTTCCAGACTTCTTCTCCAGTGGATACGATAAGAATTATTGTTATATTTATGTAGCAAAATGAGAAACCTGGAGTTCCTTCTTCATCGCCACCTGAAACAGGCGGTCAGCTATTATTATGAGTTTCTAAATAAACGCAAATTCATTCATGCTAATGACTTGTGTTCGAAGGATTAATGACTATGAAAAAATAAACTATAAAACCCCGATTAATTCTTTAAATTTGATTGGAGATAGTATTAATATGAATCAGATGGTATCGTCCAAAACTTCTATTTTCTGTTACTCACTATATTGACACAATTAAAATTACTCGAATTTCGGTTATTTCATAGAATTTGAAACTCCGGTATGTTTATGTTTAGGACTGTGTTTTAGCTTTACAGTGATCGAAATAACTGTGATTCACGGCAAAATTCAATCGATTTTTGCGCGCGCGCGCGCGCGTGTGTGTGTGTGTGTGTGTGTGTGTGTGTGTGTGTGTGTGTGTGTGTGTGTGTGTGTGCGCGTGTGTGTGTGTGTGTGTGTGTGTGTGTGTGTGTGTGTGTGTGTGTGTGTGTGTGTGTGTGTGTGTGTGTGTGTGTGTGTGTGTGATCAGTGCTTTAGCTCACTCACTAGTGGCCAAAATTGTGGAAACGTTTTGGAAAAAGTGTATTTTTGAGGTTTGATCGCTCATAACACTACTTTGTTTTGGTCATATCACCACTTTTTGTTGGTGTAATATCATCAGTGGAAAGATAATTTAATCAAGAATGTAATGTAATAAAGTTTGTTCAATTATCTTTATTCTATGAAAAGTTATAGCCAAATAACCAGAAAAAAGAAGCACAACTTGCTTAGGTTGATATGAAGTAACTTTCCTTCATTTGAGTGCAGCCAATGAGCATGAGTGTTTAGAGAGCCAATCAGGTGTCATCTTGTTTTGGCAATGAGCCAGTAAGGTCACAGTAGGATTCAACTATTGATGTCATGTATTGGATCTGAGAGGAGGACATTTGTCAGTGTGTTATGTGATTGCTATCAAGTTGATTGGTTTTTTTTTTTGTGTTCTTTCATTTAGTGAGCTTGTAAAATGTAACAAAATTAAAAAAATGGCGCCAAGAGTTGACTGGTCACCCAGAAAGCGATGTAAAATAGTACTATTAAGTGAACACGACTACAGTTATGAAGAAATTAAAAGAAAAATTGGTCTAAACTTAACCAAAGGTGGCATTTCTAAATTTTTGAAGAGGTATAAGGAAACTCAGTCACTACAAAACCAGACTGGTAAAGGCAGGAAAAGGTGCACAACAGCAAGTGATGATAGAAGAATTGAGAGACTGTGCCTACGTGACAGAAGAAAATCAAGATGGAATGGCGCAATACAATGTGAAGTTGAGTGCAAGGACTGTTCGGCGCAGACTGCAGGAATTTGGTCTAAACACTAGAATTCTACGAAAAAATCAATTTTTATCTTCTCAAACAAAAGTTTAAAAGATTAAACTGGGCTAAAATCCATGTTAACTGAACAGCGGAACCATTGGACATGTTATTTGGAGTCATGAGACCAAAATCTCCTTGTTTGGTAGTGATGGCATAAAATACGTTAGGAGAAGAATCGGAGAAGATTTGCATCCTGATCGCATTACACCTACCGTGAAACACTCACTTAGTGTTATTATCTGGGATTGTATGACATCAAAAGGTGTGGGCAGAATTTACATGATTATTGGGAATATAAATGCCCCAAAATACATAAATGAAATACTTGAGCCCAAACTGAAGCCTTCCGCATGTGATCTTTTCCAAGATAATGAAGCATTTCTATTTCAACAGGATTCAGCTCCATGTCATGTTGCTTCTGTGTGCAAAAAGTGGTTTCAAGATAATCATATTCCACTGCTGGAATGGCCCAGACCTTAACCCAATCGAAAATCTATGGAGCCGACTAAATAAACTTGTTAGTCAGAAGCGACCCACCAATAAAACCCAATTAATAGAAGCAATAATTCAATCTTGGTTTCACATTATTACAGCTGCAGAATTGCTGCAGCTGCTAAAAAACTTGGTTCACTCCATGGGAAGGTGTTGTAAGGCCGTAATTAACGCTAAAGGTTATAAAAAAAATACCCAACTAAGTATTAACTCACATTGTGAGAATTTTTGTATATCTCATTTTTACTATGTGTTTCACTTTTCTTCTTTATAACTGCTGTTCTAATAAAAAATTTTCATAAAAGTTATTGCATTACATTCTTGATTAAATTATCTTTCCATTGATATATAATTTTATAGTATTACTCCAAAAAAAGAAAAAGTGGTGTTATGAGCTATCAACCCTCAAAAACCTTTTTCTAAAAGGTTTCCACAATTTTGGCCACTAGTGTAGATGATTTTGAATTAAGGTATGGATTATAAATTGCGTTCTCATCTCATCACCTTATCCACACACACACACACACACACACACACACACACACACACACACACACACACACACACACACACACACACACACACACACACACACACACACACACACACACACACACACACACACACACACACACACACAGAGTGGGCTCGGACGCGAACGAACGTTCCTGAAATCGCTCTTGCTTTTACCTTGATTTGTGCGGTATCTAACAGAATAACTGGATGTATCTGATATCTACTGATAGCTTGTACAGTGATCTATCTAACAGTGAGTAATTTACTCTATAGTTTCACAGTTATAAGCGCTTATGAGTGAATTTTATTCTATCTTTACGGACTGAATACTGCTGTTCTGACTGTATCTATCGTTCAGCTACCCTCAAAACAAAGACCCGTGCATAACAGGATTAGCTGCTACCCTCCCAACTGCTACCAGTGGAAACCTAATTCAATGGAAGCGTCAGTTCTATGAACAAGCAGGTGTAAGTACATTTTTCTTGAACTTTATACATTAGAAAAGTTAGCAGTTCAATAGGAGGATATAATACTACAACTTTGAGTAATATTAAAATGGCGGCACGGGACGAATTAGAATTCGAAAAAGCCCTAGATTTTCTGCGTAACGTAGCTAAAGTAAGCGGCAATTTAAGGAAAAAAGGACATATTAATGGCAGTAAGTGAATTAACAAAGATTTTCAATAAAATGAAAAACGAAACAAAAGTATCAGCATTAAATGTTTAAGTAACACTTAATGCTGATCGTGTAGGCTACACCATGTGTGTGTGTGTTTGTGTTTGTGTGTGTGTGTATCTGCAAAGACTTTTATTTATACGTGTTTTTACGTGTGAAATTTATACGTGTGTAGTTTCCTTTCCATAACTGCACAGGTGAAGTTTGAGCGCAAAGTTAATGTCAGCCAGGATAATGTGCTTTGCTTTTTTTTTTTGGCGCCATGAAAATATTTTTTTTTTCCGTAATTAACACACCCTTCATTTTATTTACGAGACCTGACTTCCTTCTTATATTGGATGATATTTTACATTCTTACAGAACATCGGAAAAAAAGAGTGAGATTTTAAATGGAAATAATCCTTACCTGTGCTGTAGATACAGCGTAACTCTTGATCATCCCTGCTGAAGGAGATTTTTATCCAGATGCTGATCGATAAGCCGTCTTTGCAGTGAGATGGATTCTCCAAGCATTTCTTGCCATCTTTTCTATCCAAATCTGTGATTTTTAAACAGGCTTCTGTGCTTTCATTTAAGTTTGAATCAAGATCGATTCCTTTGCCGAATCCAAGAGGACCGTACGTATTCAGAACAGAATGCTCAGTGATGTCACTACCGCTGCTTTTCATATCCGGATAGTGATAACTGCTAGTCTTGTTGTAAAGGGCACACTCTAGTATATAAACAAATCTAAGTTTTCAGTATTGTACTAAGAGGAACAAAAAATGTACTTTGAATTTCAGAAATTGTTTTCATTATTTCCTAATGTGCATTATATTTAGGGAATACATGAAAGTCAATCTAAATACGATCATCATATTTAATGCTATTTAATCAAAATTCAAATTAAATTGCAATTGATCGATTTGATTTTTTTCCCCAGCAGATTATGTCCCATTAGAATCGAAACAACTGAGTATATGTTTGAGATTTTCTCTGCATCCACTCGTTCTCAAGGAATCGTATCCTATCCTTTCCATTCGTCCCTTAGGATGGGATGAAACCCCCCCCCCCTAATGAGGGGCTTACGACGAATTAATGTAGCCAGTTCGTCACTCCTCTGCTCCATTCCCTAATGGTGATATTAATGACCATAATTCGTGTATGTTCACGGGACCGGTTTGCCTGTTCTAGGGGACGAAAAACTCGACTTTTGTCGTCCCTACCTCCGTATGAGACCGGCTAGCTCACTTTTCGTCGAAAGAGACCAGATGAAGGGTCCTCACGTCACTGACGGGAATCGAACCCAGGTCTTGCCAACCAAAGGGCTTCATCTATACCGACTAAGCTACGGAGGCCCTTTCTCAAGGAATTCCTGACCGATTTCATTGAAATTTGGGACTTGGAATCTAAGATAATTTGTCAAGCCATTTATCAATTAAGATTCGTGCTAGAATAAAATTTAACTTGGTTTGAATACGTATCCAGATATTTGAATAGACAAACCCAAACAACGTTAAGATATATTAATTTTATGGCTATTATAGCCTGTTTTTTTTGTTTAGGAGTGTCCCTTATTTTAAATACATTGCCCTTTTTTCCTCAAGAAATTTTTAGGGCATTATAAGTATATTTTAAAGGAAATTATAGCAGAATAATTTAGGAAGAAAATTTTGTACATACCTTGTTAAGGTGGGAAGAATAATTTTTTTGAAAACCCGGGTTTTTTTAAGATAATATATATATATACAAATATGCATATATATTATTGTACTTAAGGGCACTTTTTTGGGGAAGGGTTTTATGGGAAGTCCCCCAACCCAGTTTTCCCATAAAACCCTCCCCCCAAAAAGCGCCCTTAAGTACAATAATATATATACATATTTGTATATATATTATTTTAAAAAAACCCGGGTTTTCAAAAAAATTATTCTTCCTGCCTTGCATCAAACACTTCCGTTTCCCCTCCTCCCTTTTTTTAACAACCTAACAGCAGAATTATGGAGAATGAGGTCATCCTAGCATCTAAACAAGGTATGTACAAAATTTTCTTCCTAAATTATTCTGCTATAATTTCCTTTAAAATACACTTATGATGCCCTAAAAATTTCTTGAGGAAAAAAGCCAATGTATTTAAAATAAGGGACACTCCTAAACAAAAACAGGCTATAATAGCCGTAAATATAATAGTTTTTTTTTAAGAGGAGTAACAAGGGAATTTTTCCCAGAAATAAATACCAACGTTAAGACATTTTAGGAACACAAATGTAACGTAATATAATATGTAATATAATAGTACTTATACAATATATTCCTTTCTTGTTTTTTGTTAATAAGTTTTTGACATTTTTTCTAATGTCAGGTTTAATGCCTCTTTCTTTAATAATGTGATCCAGACAGATGATGAATAGGAGTGGGGATAATATGCAACTTGTCTTATACCTGATTTTTACATCAAACCATTTTCCTATATTTTCTTCGAATACTGACTTTAAATACTGACTTAGAACTTAAATATAGACTATTTATATATAAGGTTACATTTACATTTATGTATAAGGTTACATTTACCCCATATAATCGTAGCGTTTTGAGGAGCTTTTATACGGAGAGCCTTGTTGCATGACTTTTCAAAATATCTACAAAACTAAAGTTCAGATCCTTGTTATATATCTCCGATTTCTGAACTATTTGTTGTAAAGTGAAAATCTAAACTTAACATTCTCAATTTCGCTTGTTCTGAATTCCCCCCCCCCCCCCCCGATCAGTCCTGAATTATGCAGTGCAGATACTGTAAAACGTCTACATCTCCATATTTAAGCACCTCTGTTCGAATGTTATCTACTCTACTTGCCTTTTCCACATTTCAGGCTTTTGATTGATTTTTCTAACCTTATGTATGTATATGTACATAAGGTTAAATTCATGTTTGATTCATTTTGAACATTTTCTACCACTGTTCTGTCACTTCTTGTTTCATAAGTGAAATAAGTCTTTCAATATAATTACTGCAGGTATCCAGAATATCTTTATTTTCAGTTCAGTTTTCACGTCACTTTTATCATTTTTGGAATCAGTGATTCTTAAACATGACAGTCCACCACACTAATGCGTCTTCAGTGAAAATGTCATTATAAATAAATATGATCCTCATGTCCTGGGGTGGAATTCGAACCATGTCTTCCCAGCCCAAAGGCACGTGTCAAGTAATCCTATTAATTGCGCCGGAAGAACCGAGTTATGCTGCATTAAAATGGCCTTTCTTCGTTAATATGTTAAATAATAATATTTAAGTATACAAAAGCTTTTAATGTAGATAAACTGCATTTTAATGGACTTAAGAAAGTCCTATTTACAGACAAAAACAACAAAAACTTATTAACAAAAAACAAGAAAGGAATATATTGTATAAGTACTAAAAATTTCTTGAGGAAAAAAGCCAATGTATTTAAAATAAGGGACACTCCTAAACAAAAACAGGCTATAATAGCCGTAAATATAATAGTTTTTTTTTAAGAGGAGTAACAAGGGAATTTTTCCCAGAAATAAATACCAACGTTAAGACATTTTAGGAACACAAATGTAACGTAATATAATACGTAATATAATAGTACTTATACAATATATTCCTTTCTTGTTTTTTGTTAATAAGTTTTTGTTGTTTTTGTCTGTAAATAGGACTTTCTTAAGTCCATTAAAATGCAGTTTATCTACATTAAAAGCTTTTGTATACTTAAATATTATTATTTAACATATTAACGAAGAAAGGCCATTTTAATGCAGCATAACTCGGTTCTTCCGGCGCAATTAATAGGATTACTTGACACGTGCCTTTGGGCTGGGAAGACATGGTTCGAATTCCACCCCAGGACATGAGGATCATATTTATTTATAATGACATTTTCACTGAAGACGCATTAGTGTGGTGGACTGTCATGTTTAAGAATCACTGATTCCAAAAATGATAAAAGTGACGTGAAAACTGAACTGAAAATAAAGATATTCTGGATACCTGCAGTAATTATATTGAAAGACTTATTTCACTTATGAAACAAGAAGTGGCAGAACAGTGGTAGAAAATGTTCAAAATGAATCAAACATGAATTTAACCTTATGTACATATACATACATAAGGTTAGAAAAATCAATCAAAAGCCTGAAATGTGGAAAAGGCAAGTAGAGTAGATAACATTCGAACAGAGGTGCTTAAATATGGAGATGTAGACGTTTTACAGTATCTGCACTGCATAATTCAGGACTGATCGGGGGGGGGGGAATTCAGAACAAGCGAAATTGAGAATGTTAAGTTTAGATTTTCACTTTACAACAAATAGTTCAGAAATCGGAGATATATAACAAGGATCTGAACTTTAGTTTTGTAGATATTTTGAAAAGTCATGCAACAAGGCTCTCCGTATAAAAGCTCCTCAAAACGCTACTATTATATGGGGTAAATGTAACCTTATACATAAATGTAAATGTAACCTTATATATAAATAGTCTATATTTAAGTTCTAAGTCAGTATTTAAAGTCAGTATTCGAAGAAAATATAGGAAAATGGTTTGATGTAAAAATCAGGTATAAGACAAGTTGCATATTATCCCCACTCCTATTCATCATCTGTCTGGATCACATTATTAAAGAAAGAGGCATTAAACCTGACATTAGAATTGGAGATATCAAATGTAGCCCTTTGCTTTATGCAAGTAATGTTGTACTCCTGAAGCCTCCGTAGCTCAGTCAGTATAGACGAAGCCCTTTTGTCGGAAAGACCTCGGTTCGATTCCCCTCAGTGACGTGAGGAACCGTAATCTGGTCTCTTTCGACTAAAGGTTAATTAACTAGTCTCGTACGGAGACATAGGGTTTTCTCTCGTTAACTAGGGTTTTTTCATCTCGAAAACCGCTCCCTTGAACATACAGTCATAAAATATACTACAGCAAGGAAGGCAACGGGAAACCACCTTGCTCATAATTACCTCCCTAGTATGGTAGCATATAGCTAATCCAGCAGCCGTATGACTGAGGGAATAGGATAGGTTGTACTCCTAAACACATCCACTGCAGGTCTCCAACCAATTTGGAAACCTGCACTGAATGTTATGACAAATTTAGCACGAATATGAGCAATAAGAAGACTAAAATTATGAAAATAGACAGGAACATCAAACTTCAGTTGCATTCTCAATTGAGAACCTATAGAACCGAAAATATTTCAACTGTTTATGCGCAATATTTAGTGAAAATTGCAAATTAAATTTGGAAATAGACAGCAGAATTAGCAAAGCTGATATGGGAGGAAGTCAACTGAATAAATTTAGATGTAATAAAAGAGAAAGTCAAAACACTAAACTAGCAGCATACAAGACAGTGTCCAAACCAGTTTTGAGTTATGGATCTCAGAGTTGGGTTAGAAATAAAGCACTTGATCAGAGACAAGAGACCACAAATATGATATTTCTTGGAAAAATCAGGGGAGTGAACAGATGGCATCAATGGCAGAATCATACTAAATTTAGGAATGCATTAGTAGAACTACTCTAAGGTGGTATGGGTCACTTAAACAGAATGGGAGACGAAAAGTTAGCAAACAGTTTTATTGCCATAAAGATAGGAAAAAGACCATGAGGAAGACCAAGATGTAGATGGACTGATTTAGTGAGAAGTGTCCTTACTAGAAGGCCGAAATATCAGATATAATAATATTGGAACTGAGTCATTTGGAAGAAAATTGTTTACAGACGATTATTAATAATCGCCAGTACTACTTAATTGTGTAGTACTGGCATAGTATCGTTTACATTTTTAAAGATTTTTTTTCATTTCTTTTTTATTCATTTTTCAAACGGCTACTAGTTTATTGAGTAGCTTGGACCGAACTACTTAATAAACAGAACTTTTAGGTATTTCGTTTGGCCTTGGGCACACTGTAAAAAAATACCTGAGACACTAAGGGCGCTGTGAAGTGAGAGTTTGGGAACCTGTACTGTGTACAGGTTCCCAAACTCTCACCAATTTCTGATATATTTGGTTTTCTGATTTTCAATCAGAAAACCAATTTCTGATATATACCCTTGAGGGTATATATCAGAAATTGGTGAATGATTATTCAAATACTTCTAGCTTGTTCAGCTGAAAGCATTAGGATATCTTGTGAATTTATTATTTCAATTTCTAAACCAGAGACAATACCCGTAATGGATTAGAGAATAAAAAAAGAACTATATGTCATTGGTAATTTGTAACGGTTTAAAAATATTGAAAGATGCTTCCATAGAATAGAATTAGAGGTAGAAGGAAGAGTACTCGAAAAATACTCCTTCAGCTGTCTCGAAGGTTATGTTTTTTGATGACTGATGCATACGTCGAGTGAGCCTTATCAGAAAGATAGCAGCTTGCATAACTCTGACCATCGCGTTGCATATCATCCATGCTAGATGACGATCGCCCATTTTCAGCGTTACAAGGGAAATTAACTATTAGTTTATTTATATGGTTTAAATAAACTAGTGATATTCCCTAGGGGGAATTTATAAGGGTTATTATAACGAAACCCTTCTATTACTTGCTTCCTATCACCGAATTTTCTAGAACCATTTGTATTGACAAATAAATCGATGATCACTACGAGTCTTTAAAACGATTGAGTTTAAAAGCCTTGTAGTGATCATGCCTTGAAAAAAATCTGATATGCAGTATATATTAATAAGGGACAGTAAAATATAAGATTCAAAATATTCGTCAAAGTAGGCATGCAAGAAAATATAGGTTAACATTTTGGAATATTGCTTACCTTCATGCATTTCTTTAGTTGTGTGAGTTGTTGGTTCTGTTGTAGTTGTAGAAGGCTGCGTGGTACTTTCTGAAGTGGTCGAAATTGGCGTAGTACTTTCAAGAGAAGTTGTGACAGTAGTGAAGATGGTGGTGGTAGTACTGACCGAAGTAGTTGTCGAACTGACTGCAGTGGTAGTCGTCGTAGTAGCACTAATAGTCGTATCGGCAGCAGTTGTAGAACGCTCAGTGGTTGTGGAACTGGCCGCAGTTGAAGTTGTAGGAGTATCTGTAGTTGTAGAATTGATTGTGGTTGGAAATGGAGAAATCGTAGTACTGGTAGTAGTAGTTGGAGAAGGAGTAGTTGTAGTAGAGGTGGTCGTAGTTGGAGCACTGGTTGTTGTTGTTGTAGTAGAGCTAGCAGGTGTAGTCGTAGTACTCGTCGTAGTCGGAGCAGGTGTCGTTGTAGTACTCGTCGTAGTTGGAGCAGGTGTAGTTGTAGTACTCGTCGTAGTTGGAGCAGGTGTAGTTGTAGTACTGGTCGTAGTTGGAGCAGGTGTCGTTGTAGTACTCGCCGTAGTTGGAGCAGGTGTCGTTGTAGTACTCGCCTTAGTTGGAGCAGGTGTAGTTGTAGTGCTGGTCGTAGTTGTAGAACTGGTCGTAGTTGGAGCAGAAGTAGTTGTAGAGCTGACGGCCGTAGTGGTTGAAAGAGCTTTTGAAGTTTGAAAAAGCATTACTATATTCAGTAAAGAAGATAATACAGCAAAAAATATTTGTTTTAGTAAACAAAAAAAAACTTACTCCTCGCTTACCTTTCTGCTTAGAATAGAAAATGTTTGACCATATATACGAACCAAAACGAAAAGAAGGAAGCGGTTAAAGCATAGAATAATACATCAGAAAACACAGTTCCTCTTTCGCACGTACATGCATGCAATTCTGATTCACACATATATCTTCCATACCTCTCCTCAAGTACACATATCGGTCACATACGGCATGAATTACTCCTCACACACGAAAACTTCATGAAGCTGTCCCTAGCATATAGGCATTGAATAAAAATCACTAAATGGATACATAGAATCCGATTTCTGAAATAAAAACATTTAAATTTAGACATGTTTCATAATACTGAAAATATGGTACTTACCGTTTTATTTCTATCTGTTACATTCATTCCGGTATATTTTGAAGCCGTCTCCCGATTCTGTACTGCGTATTCCAAATTCTTTGGTAAACTGAACTGAATATTAATTAACTCGAATAATTCTTGGAAGTTTCTACTAATGTTATTAATAATAATAAAAAAAATGAATGCGTAAGTTTAAATCATTTCATTTGTTAATTTGTTGTTGATAGCTCTATCAATTATTGTTGTTTGGATACCATACTGTTGAGCTGGATGATGGTATGAATGTTTGTGTTTTTATAGAAAACTCACACATACAGGGAGATATTTGCACAAACATTCACATCATCATCCAATTCAACAATGTGGTATGCTTATAACACTAATTGGCAGAGCTACAGCTGTTTGTTCTAATGACAATACTACTGAACTCACTTACTCATGTCACACTTTCTTAGACAAAGGCTATAATCCCCATAGGACAGAAAAAAATACTAAACGCTCCACAGAATCCTCTCTATTGCCTATCACACAAGGCTACAGCAAAATTGTTACCATTCCATACATTCAAGGCACATGTGAAAAGATACCTAGAGTTTAATAAATATCAGCTACGCACCATATTTAAACCTTATGTCAAATTGACAACTCTCATACTTTCACCAAGGACAAACTCTCTTCTTTATCACGTCCAGGAGTTTATGAAGTGGCCTGTTCTTGTGACCTGGCTTACTATGGACAGACAGGAAGAGCTGTTTGCAACCGCTTTGGTGAACATTAACAATACATTCAGTACTATCGGTATAGCAAGTCTGGTCTAGCAGACTATGCCTTGGATACTCCTTCACACAGAACAAAATGGAAGAAAACAAAAGTGCTACACAGAAGTGATAATAAGTCAGAGATATTGTTCTGGGAATCAACAACAGCTTTAAAACATACTCCAAATCTCAACAAGTATGGCTGTATTCATTAATTTCTTCCCTCTGACAGTTCATCTTAATTAAACTATCCTAGCTCTTGGACAACAGAGACGCATACAAATATTTTATACGAGAGAGAGAGAGAGAGAGAGAGAGAGAGAGAGAGAGAGAGAGAGAGAGAGAGAGAGAGAGAGAGAGAGAGAGAGAGAGAGAGATTACGAAACATCTCATCAGAGGTTTTAAACTTTGTTCGCCTTTCTGTATTCTGTTGACAGTACGCCGACTAACTTTTTTATCTTATCTAATACTTAATGTGTGTAGTGGTATATGTAGTCTTGTGTAGTAGCATCATTCTTAACTTGAAGCATGTATCATTCTCATAGCAGACAGCAGATATCTATGCTGCTGTGGTTTATACCTGGGACCTGATTACAAGCTTACTTCGGTAAACTTGTAATTAGACTCCCAAATTTACTTTCGGTGGTGTTGGTGTTCTAGAATTCAAGTCGCGATTTAATTTTTGATTTTAAAATGGACATATTGGGACTTTCTGTGGTTGCTTTTTCTGATGCTAGGATGGTATTTGTGTGTAAATTACTTCACGCTACGACGATGTTCTCCATAAGCCTAGTTGAGGTAAGCCTGATTTGAATATCAAAATTAATCGTACTAAAAGTGTGCTCATGACATTTTGTGTTACCAATAAAACATATAGCAGTGCGATGACTCTGGTCGACATGAGAAGATGCTTTGAGAAGCTTTCCTTTTTCGCAGGCGACTTTATCTGAAATGCAAACACGATATTTTAGGAACAGTTTAGAATAATAAACTTATATATCTCGTTTATCATACTTCATAACAAAATTATTTAGCCTATTTTAATGGCCATATTCGTGTATATATATATATATATATATTTTATGTACTATATATATTTGCGGAGAATAATTCATTTTTAAAAATATACAGATTATGAAATCTATTTTTTCCCAAATTAAAAGTGCTAAAAAATCAAACAGTAGAAATTCCAGTGAGGTAAATTAAGATTATATTCTGAAACAATAGTGATGTTCTTCCTCCATTAAGTTTTCTTAATGCACGATTAAGCGACTACTTTATGTCAGTTTTGAAGAAACAAAGTACTATGGTGTGTTTTAGAATCTGTTATGTTTTGATAATCAAATCAAGCTTATGATATAATCCAAAATAAATAAATTGATAAATGAATAACATTGAAATAATGTTCTGAAAGCCTGATTATCTGCAAAATGACTACCTGACACAGGCTGTTTGACTTTTTATATTATATCTAAATTGCATTTTACATATAGATACAGTTTCTATATTCGTAAATTTTGACAAGGATTGGCGGTCATCATTTTCATCATGACAATATTTAATTATTTCTACTTCACGTTAAAACATAGAATTGACGTGATAATCACAAATAATATCGATTACCTTTTACTTGTCTTTTTTCAGAAATAATCCAAAATAGAATAGTGGATAAATGCGATATTGTTATCACCATATTGAACGTTATACTGATATTTAAACCATGGTTGCTTGGTGGTTTGCTTGTTTTAAATCAACTGTGAGGCAAGTGTACAGTCGACAAATTGCGCTTGTGTTCTGTGTGGTCTGCACGTCATACAAAATGAAAAATGATTCCACGGGAGTTAAAAAACCCTTTATTGTATAAAACTGGCTAACAACTTCACTTGAAAAAGTTTTCATACAAAGACCATTATCAGTTGCCACTGTCGATGCGATCCGAAAACGTTTTTTTGTATAATGAACAAGCTTCGTCAAATTGGGCCATCTTTTACTATAAGGTATGGGTTCGAATCCCGTTGTACCATATATACATATTTATTATATACATAATATACTGCATATATTACATATGCATTTACGAAAGTCTTTTCATACGGTAAATAAGTTTTATTGCCCCATTCGAGCGAACTGAGTCCACGACTTTCATAGTGGAGATTTGAAGTGACTTGAAAAAAAGAAAAAAAAAAGTGAGAGAGAGAGAGAGAGAGAAATAAAAACGTGTGTTCTCCATTTAACAATACTGTATATAATATTTTTTACTTAAATAAAGTGTCTGGCATATCAGGATTCTGTCTTGCTTTCAGGAGGATATCAAAAACAGACAATTCGGCCACTCGCAAGCTTTAGCTGCCTCCTATTAATAATAAGAATATCTTACATTCTGCATAAGATACCTCTGATAAGTGTTACTACCACCACAACCAGCAATTAAAAGATGCTATCCTGCAAATAGAATGCAGAAGTTGCTTTTCATTATATTATACAGTGCATCTGACAGTAAAATGAATTATATATTTTGTAAATAGAATCACGAGGTTTTCATTCACAGATCCAGAAATTCACCTGAGTTTTATTAGCTTTTCGTAGATCTCCACAAAGTAATATTTCATCTCTCGCAAGGTGTTTTGTTTTGCTACGAGTTGTTCGGTGTGTGTTGGATTATTTTTCGATGCAGAACAAGCCAAATCCTTCAACTGTTTTGATATACAAAGTTTTTTATTACTCCCTACACAAAATAATAACAATAAATAAATAAACTAAACGGATTAAATCGAGTGATACATGAAACCATAGCTGTTCCGCTCCGTCTTTCTGCAGAGGTTTTCACTGGTTTGGCTTTTGGTAAGGATCCGTCATGCTATAAGAGTTTGCAACGGCTGATACGAAACTTGGGGGATGCAAGTCCTCTACAGTCGAACTGGGTTGACTTTTTAAAGATAAGCAACGTAAGGAGCAACAGCTATATTCCAAATTTGATCGAAATTGGTTGCATGGTGCAACTTGTAGAAATGTCTAGAGGAGAAGTAGAGGGTGAAGAACGAAGCTGTTGGGCGTTAGTTTATTTTCAGAAGAGGTTTTGTTTTTAGGGTTTTCCCCGATTAATTGGCTTAAAACGTTTTTTTTTTTATGAGCACCTTCAAATTTGGTAGGCTTTGCTCAGTTGAATACATGTTTTGAATAAAAACGACAGATCGATTATATTCAACTTAGAACCAAAGTGGTCGAAGTTGAGTAATAGTTCTTGTTCAGTGATACTTGCTCATTATTTGGCTTAAGGGTCACTGCCGTCAGTCTATCTAACCAGTGCTTCCCAAACTTATGGATATCAAGGCTCCCTTTGGAAAAATTAAAATATTTCACGGCTCCCATCGAAAAAAAAATCCTAATACAGACATATATTGTTATAATATTTATTGTATTTATATTCAATAAAGATACACACCAAGCGTATTTCTTTCCGCGCATCACCGCACCTGTGTACACTAGCAATGAAACATTAATTTAAAGCGAAAAACTTAAATGAGCGCAATATTTTGCGTTTGTAAGCTTTTTTGTGCTAATCAATACCTTTGAAATGAAACATATAAATAAGCACATGTTTACTGATATTCATTAAACGCCGAAATACGTAGGAAGCAAAATTTGTGAACCAATTTGTGATTTTTTTCTATTAAAATATAAAAAATAACAAAAAAGAAATAATAAAAACTAAATACGTTTCTTTTAAGATAAAAAATATCTACTTAGTCTTAAAACATTTTAAATTTGTTTTCATTATTTCACGGTTCCCCTCAACAAAAACTAACGGCCCCAAAGGGGCCCACGGCCCACAGTTTGGGAAGCGCTGATCTAGATGACATTTTGGATTGCTCAGAGTAGCCTGAATAACCAGATGAAACCCCAACAGGTTGTGCAAGAAGAAGGATAATCTGTTTTTTTTTTTAGAATGAAAACAGCAAGGTTGACCAAATTCATGGATGAATACTCATTTTTATTTATAATAGGTCATATTTTTCGATCAGTTTTATTTATTTGCATCATGCGCATTTACTGGAATCCACAGTTGACTCTGTGATATTCAATCTGTTTAAAGCTATAACATATTCAGTATACATATTGGAAAATGTTTATCCACACACAGTAAATGAATTGAAAGTGAGTGAGAGAGAGAGAGAGAGAGATTCTTGTTTGATATTGCCATCGAAGCCATTACTACTGTGAATTCAGTGTATTGTGTTTGTTAACTACATATGTTCTCCGATCCGTTTTTCCTTCCACCTTCCATCTTCAGTTGCGAAACCATCGTATCAAGTTTCCTCGTATTCTAAACGTTATTCAATCCAAGCCTTTTCCAAATTTGAACAATGCTAAAGAACGTGTCGGGAATTTTGCTGTTTCTCATTTGTCATTCGTTGCACCAACCAGTTAGGTAAGCGTTGATTCACAAATGTTAGCGCGTTACCATGGCGATATGTGTGTGTGTGTAAGAGAGAGGGTCAGCTGATTGAAATCACGTGTATTTTTAGCAGTTGCAAATATAAGCAAGCGATTTAAATATTTGTGTCCTCCCAATATCTAATGAAAAAAAAAATGGCCTGATAAGATCCATTGTCACTTACCATTTATTGGATTGAGTTCCCTTTTATATCATTGAGTGATATAAAAATACGCACCAAAATAAAAAATAAAGCCCTTTAAGTAAAAAATCATAGCTAATAAAATTGGATTCATCTAGATTCTAGATGAAACTGGCATGCAGCACGAAAACACGCAAGTAAAAGCATGCTCATTGCACCTAAATAATTGAAAAAGAATGTCTATCGCACTGCAGTGTATTTTGCAATCGGTGATCAAGCATTGATTGTTGAGAACGACTGCATTAAAATAACTTCCTCGTTCTAGCACAGTTTAGAAAAACGTTGCAAAAAGAGTATTGAGCCATCACAGACTAAGCAGGCAGTATGTTCAATGCAACATTCAAACACACACGGATTTCGCATTAAATTGTTTGAGTCTTATCATAAAGTTAAAAAAATAATATTTCGATTGAGTGAGTAAGATATATTATTGATTTCCGTCTCACTTTTATTACATTTCATTTCTTTCATTAATTTGTTGGCATTTGTGATCTGAATTTTTTTTTTTTAATTTGTTGATATTAATGTGCTGAATATGCATGACGCTACCACATGTTTGTTGATCCGTCACATGATGCGATGTCACCGCTGTGCGTTCGTCTCATACCAGTTAAAAGAGAAACGCTTATTGGCAACTGTATTGATTAAGTAATAATGGAAAAGCAAAATTTTACATTTCCTGGCTGTACTAGCAATTGATCGTATATCATTTGATTCAGGAAGCAAGTTGTGAGCAAACAGCCGCCGTAGTCGTAATTGTTAAACAAAATTGATACATCGCAGTTCAATGACCTCCACGTGAAACTGCGACACTGCATAACTGGTGAATAAGAACAAAATTTTATTTAAAATAACAATAAATGCGATATTGGAACTAAGCAAGAGCGCATTTAGCAGAGGCGTCTGGACTAGACTTTCTTTGTTTGGAGATTGGTGAATATGAGTGGAATAGGTTGCCATAGCCTGTTGTGAGTTGCATGATTGCAAATAAGTTCAAAGCAAAGTATGATAGATACTGCGTAAATGGTTGATAGTGCTTGGCATGATGTTTAGGCCTCCCTCGATGAGTTTATGGATTCCATGGAATAATAAATACTATAAAAACATAGAACTTTTTTCAGTTTTGTTATTTTTACGGCTTATTTATTATGATTACTGATTTTAGACACTCCATAGCTTTGACGATAGTCATTGGTTGGGAATACCTGCGTTTGAATCCCGTCTTCTGAGATAAGAAAAATTTTAAATAAGCTTTTAAACTGAACATGAATTAGCCGGAAGTAATTCATATTCAGTACAATCAGACATACAAATGCATTAGACATATTCCCATCTAATACATAACTTTGGTTGTGTGGCGAATACTAGACAAAGTTATATCTGCAATTAAGCAGGCGATGAAGTTTTACCAAAAGTTTCTAATTAACACGTTTGGCTTGAACTCATCGCCATTAATTTGTTAGCCTTTTGTCAGCTCTTTGTTGACATCAAAATTTAATCTGTTTTATCGAACGTTTGAGCCAATGGCACGCAACAATAATCTGTTGACAAATCATCAAAATTGTAAAAACTGAATGATAATCGTAGCTAAATTTTGTCTCGGCAATAAACGTATATGTTTGAGAGGAAACAAATGTACCATTATGTCGTGTATGTTTGTAATGTTAAATTCTTTAAAAAAAGGCACCTAATGAAGCCCCATATGATGGTTTTGCGGGTGGAGAAGAGTTTCTTTCTTTCTTTTTCTTTTTTTTTTGTACATTCATTCATGGATTTTTTTTTACATGACACATCAAGAGGAGAAATAGTCCTGAACTTAAAGTGGCATGAAGGCAGAGACATGCAAAGTCATGAAAAGTGTGTGTGTGTGTGTGTGTGTGTGTGTGTGCGCGCGCGCATACACACACACATTGAAAATTACCATTTTATGGTGATTAATCTGAAAGAAAATACGAGTAGTGAATGCAATTATTTATTCAAAAATACATGACAAATTCATATATTTCGAAAGCTTTATTTAAAAATTAAAAAAAAAAACTTTCCGGTTTGTTTAACTTCCTTAACAGAAAAATAACATATTGCACATTAGTAACTTCGGTGAGCTGAGTTTGATCATCCGAGAGCAAACATTGAACTTTTTCCAACCACTTCAGACCTCCAATAAACAGGACTCAGCGTCACACTGGTCATGAAATTCATCTTCCACATAAAGACACCATTCACAAACATCCGTGTCCACAGTAGAGATTTGATCAAAGAATTCGTTGATTGAAGAGCGGATTTCCACATAACCAATGAGGTTGGCTAATTTATTTTAAGATTATTCTTTTTTTTTTTTTTTTTTTTTTTTTTGTACGAAGTCGAGTTAAGAATCTATGAAACCCACGCGGTACATGTTTAGGACCATCCAAATCGTAAATTTCAGGAATATTTCAGAAAAGAAACAAAAGCAAAATTCAGTTTCACTTTAAAAGTTTGCCGAAAAAACAAATAAAATACATATCATATTGTTTTTTAGTAGTTTAATAGCAGTTTGCATGACTTGGCTGTAGGTAGCAAATTCATCAATTGTCTGAACTGTAACTAATTACTCATCCATGTTAGCTTAGATGGCAAGCATTGTAAGATTTGAATTCCTATTTTGAGTTTGGATCATTCGTAATATTTTCATGATCAGAATGATCTACGACATATTGCAAACCTGTAGTGCATTTTAGTGCCATAGATGGGCAGGTTTAATAAATTCGAGAACTCTGTGCCCATTAATTTTTTTTTCAAAGTGACTTCAAGGCTATCTTATTTATTGGATGTCTTCAACCGAGATATAAAATTATCTACTACCCAAACCATTCACAGACATACGAACTGTGGAACTCACTCATAACATGTTGTGTTATGAGTTTGAGTTCCACATAATATGTGGTGACCGAAGATTTTTGCAGGCTTAGTTTGACTGAGTAACCAAACTAAACCTGCAAAAATATTTTTTAGAATTTAATTAATGGAATGAACCAGTGCGAACGAATTGTTTTAATATATATGTATTCACTTATTGGTTCTGCTTGAATACTAACGATGTATCTTTTTTTTTTCTTTGCACATGTAGTAATGTAACTGCTTTAGCAATTACTATTTAAGTTTAGCTTTATCGTTTCATTACTCTGTTTCCTGATGATGTCATTGTAATGAGTGAAAAAAAATGTTACTAATTAAATGCTATTTATACATACATACATGTTAACAATTTCTTCGTAGTTTCAATATATTATATGCTATATACCATATACTATATTATACCGTCAAGAGATTTATAACAGATTAATAAATACCTCATTATTATGACTATTAGTTCCATTTTTATATCATTTTTTTTATTGCGGTATTACGCTTCCAACAAATTGAGTGTTATGGGATTAGATAAAAAGATAATAACAGTTCTTTTTCTTTGGCGGTCAGAATGTTCAAGATGAACTGCACGAATAATAATTGCTTATTCATATTTTCTAACAAATGATGTGTTAAAAGATATTTATATTACTCACCTTATCTCGATAGTGATTTTCACATTCGTGTAACGATAACCACTTGTAACTAGCTTAACATTTCCAATTCTATTGATGATCACGCATATACTAACAACAGCAGAAAGTATCTGCGCAACAAGCTGTCAAGTTCTCTTTTGTGTTCATATATTGATCAAACGCTACGGTGTTTCATTGGCCAGAGCATCTCTATCATAAGCGAGCAGTATTAGGAAGCAATGTATGAGGCAAAGCAACTGTTTAAAATGTTCTCACTATCGATCTATTGATATTTTTGCCCTTAATAATGCGCTTAGTAGTTGTTTATGTATTTACCATAAAAAAGAGGAATCCGAGGTCTTCCCCCCCCCCATAACTTCGAGAGATGTGTTTAACCTGTGCTGAATTTTAGAGATGGATAAGATTATTAGCTATGCAAAACAGAAGTGAAACTTGGAGAAAGCAGAAACTAGTTATCTCGTTCATCCTCGAAAAATATTCCGGAAACTTCCATAATATATATCGGTGTGATTTGTGTGACATCGCACCATAGAAAACAGTGGAGTGTTGTCTAAACATTAGAATTGTTCATCCGCAGTGAGTCATAAACAAAGCTAAGTGATCATTCTACGCAAAGGAGACAATGCCATCATAGGGACTTTTTAAAAGGAGGCAATATATCCAGTTAACTCTCTAAGATACCATGTGCAACTGCACATCCTTCTCTGTTTTTTCCCTTTCCATTTATCCAAAGCTGGATGATGCACGGCTACATAAAAATCTTTATTATCAAGTATTTGCTGAATTGGTTTCAGATAGAATTCACATTTAGGAACAGTTGCATAATAGCACTCTATCGTAAAAATCTATTTTAGGCTCGTATGAAATGTGTTTGCGTTTTTTGAACATGTGTTGTTATATACTAAAACACTGTGTAAAAAATGCAATGGAAAACAGGGTAGGCCGTAATTGCTAGATAAACAGATGCACTTTGAGGCCATAATCACGTGTTTGCCAGCTACACATGGAGCCGAAAGTATTGATGCATAATTAATAAATACTTTAGTTCATGATATTAGAAAGATATTATTATTCCATTTCAACAGTGACGAACTTTTGGTTCAGTAATGGCTACATTTTATCTTCCGCACTCATTTTTTTTTAAAAAATAAATACGTAATAACGAAACTTTTGAAGATACCAAAAAAGTTGAGTCTTTAAAAACAAATGGAAGGTGTGGAATACACGGCAGGAAAGGTAATATGCAACGGCATTTGATTTTTTCAAAATAATTTTTAAGAAAATGTTTAATATTAAGTTATGTATAAAATTATAAAAGATGAAAAACGAATTCAAACAGCAGAAATGAAGTTCCTCAGAAAAACAGCGGGATATACCAAGTGGGACCACAAAACAAATGAAGAAATCTTACAATCCCTAAAAATCAAACCAATTAATTACTACATAAGACAGTATAAACAAAAATGGCTAGAACATTTAAATCGAATTGACAACAGCAGACTACCAAAAATATTATACAGATACAAAATAAGTGGAAAAAGAAGAATCGGAAGACCAAGAAAGAGATGGCATGAGACCGGAACAGGCCACATGGCCTATATTCCATGATAGGAAGAAGAAGAAGAAGAAGTATAAAATTATATTGTCCTGCACAAAATAGTATCTCTTCAAGGACAAATTGTATAATTAGATTAGTAATAAAATGATATAATTCGTGATTATTCAACTTTCATCCCTGTTAGACTTTATTCTAGAAAACAAATAAGAATAATGGGATGTGAAACAAATCAGCATAGATTTGCTAATTTTGTTTTGTTTCTCATTAATAACAGTCCTCCTGCCCTCTGTATCATCGCCTTCAAACGGATTTTAATGAAATTTGAAAATACTTGGGTTATGAATTATGTCTAAAACATTTATAAGTAGTATTTAACTAAAGGTGCATTAGCTGCTCTGATATGGAGACAATGGTGTTTCTTCTCCCCACTCCACAACCAGCTGGAGTACAGTTGCAGTTAACAGGCATAATATATTGGCTTCATGGCTTTAACTGCAGTTGTAATTCATCTAGTCTCTCTCTCTCTCTCTCTCTCTCTCTCTCTGTGGCAAGACTGCAATATTATCAGATGTGCTGCACCAGTCTACTCAGATCTCATCGTTTGCCTCTGGGTCTTTTTCCTTTCATTCTAGCATTCAAGTCCTGTTACTCTAAATTTTCCCTTCCCATTCTGTTTGAGTGACCATGCCATCTTAGATTAGCTCCGCTCACACATTTCTGAATGCTATCAATGTCAAGTTCCTTTCTTCTTTACTAATTCTGACACTCGTGACATCTGTTCTTTTCGTAATTTTTATCGGAACTGTCATATGTGTTGTGTAGTCTGGGACTAACGCTTTCATTTCCTACCCACCTTTCCGATCCATAATTCAAATAGATTTCAACATTCTTATATACTACTAGTTTAGTGTTTTAGCTAATTTTTCTATTGGGACATATTTTTTTTTTTAGCTGAACCACGCTTACGATATTTGTTTCCGTATTTGATTTGCTATCTTTACTAAATATTATTCCTTAAATAGCTTAAATATTTAATTGTATTAGGTTTTCCATTGAGAATGCAATTGATGTTTTCCATGTGGTTAATTATTTTCCTGATTTTTGCCTTTCTACAGCTAATTTTCATGCAGAATCTGTTACGTCAGGCTCTCAATTTGATTAGAGACTTCTGAAGAAGTGTACTGGATTTATTTAGAACTGTAACATCGTTTGCCTCGAGAGTTGATTTGAACATTTCTAACCGGTTTAATATTACGTCACTTTTCTTAATAAAGTGACCTGTGTTATGTTCCATCGAATCGTTTTCGACTCCTTATGATTCTATGAATATACGCTCTCCATTCCGATCTGTCCCTGGCCATATCTTTCAGATTCTATCACTGATTTATTGGTTTGCTTTGCAGTTCATGGTATTCTTAGTAAGAGTCTCCAAGCCCATAATTCAAATGCATCTATCTTCCTTCTTTCACTCTTTCTCAATGGGTCCAACTTTTACATCCATACAATACAGGGTTACCACAGGGAATACCATTATACAGGGAATACCATTTCACGATTCTGATTTTTGTTGCGAGGTTAATATCGTTATCTTTAAAGATCTTGCTTAAATTTGTCATTGCTTTCTTTCCGAGTAATAGTCTTCTTCTAACTTCTCCAGTACAATACCCATCTTTATCAATTCGGGATCCTAGGAGCACAAAATTGTTAACAGTTTCCATTTTCTCCCATCTACTTCAAAATCATTAAGTTCACATGTTGCCCATAGAGATGATGATGAATAAGAGTGAATATAATGCCCTTGCTTTTTACTGCTGATTTTATATCCATCATCCTGCACATACTTCAATTCTAACTGCTAACTTAAACTTAAGTATAGCCTGCATATCGCTTTGTATAATGCCCCATTTACACCTAATTTTAGCGTTTTGACCGGATTTTCTCTTGGCACCCTGTGATATACTTTTTTTCAAAATCTTCAAAACTTAAATACAGAATTTTTTTATTCTTTCATGATTTCACAAATGTTTATCTTAAAAGAAAAACTCGGCTATTCTCTAAGTAGTCTCTTCCAAAATTTATGCAGGGAAATTCCTCTATAATTCCCACGCTCAGTTTTATCCCCTTTTTATAGATGGGAACTATAAGAGCTCTTCTCCAACACCTGGAATTTTACCCTCCGATCAGGCCTTGTGAATTATACAGTGTGGCCACTGTGTAATTTTAATACTTCCATATTTGAGCATTTCTGGTTGAATATCATCCACTCTAGCAGCCTTTCTGCGTTTTAGATTTCTGGTGGCTTTTTTTCTACCTCAAGCACTCCCGATTCCATCTCTCTTTAGTATTTTCTGACCACTGTTCTGTCACTACCTTTGGTTTCATTTGGGCCCTTTTAATTCAAAAAACTAATAAAATATTCGGAACAGTATAACACTCTACGAGAGGGTATGGAAAGTTCTGATAAAACACCTAGAACAAAAATTATTAAAGCAATGATATAAGATTTATGAAGGTAAGTTATGTTCTAATATTCTTATATCCTCGCATGTTCTTTCTTGTGGTTATATCAGTCGCTTTAATATCATTTTTGTTCTAGGTGTTTATCAGAACATTCCTGGTCCCCTCGTATGTTAAAAGTGAACAATAAATTAACTGTCTATAGGCCAAAAAATCTATACGCTGTCCATAAAAAACAGCTGCTGGCTCAATGAATTTATTGCACCCCAATGCTGTTACAAAACGCATTTTTTTAAATTGGTGTCTCCGATCATTTATGAATGTTTCCAAGACCAGTAGTTATTTGTTTATATGTTTGTCTACTTGTAGCCTAAACTGGTTGACGCATTCAGATACAATTTAGTTTGGCGACAGTTGTTATTATTATTTTTTTGTCACTGAAAGGCACTGTGTGTGTGTGTGTGTGTGTTTTAATGAGTATATCTTCTTAAGTCTTGTTTTATAATATACAAATTTTGTTGAAATTACTGCTATATTTGATTTTAAATAATGAACTCTGATTGCATGAATAACCATTTTAATAATAGGAATTCTGAATAATATATAAGGAGCTTTTTTATTATCTTCTCATTTCTTTGCTTTCACGATATAATAAAAGGTCGACTCTCTCAGAGAGATGTATTGATTTCCGCTGAGAGACTTTGCCATTGCAATTAAGAAAGCTTTCTCATTGCGTGACAGGAAGCCCAGAAAAATCACGAGACTTGACTTTCTGCAAGGACAACTCACGAATCGTTTTGTGATGGTTGAACAGGAAAAGTAGAAAGGCTTGTTTGCTTATTTGCGCTCATGTTGAAATTGTTGCCTTCTCAACTGTGCAATTTTGATTAGAAGTCTTCGTATAACACTACACTTATGTTTTTCCTGGATTAAAAATAAAATGCGTCACTTGAAACAGTTTAAGAAATCAAGTTTCCTCTTTTTCTTCTTTATATTTGAAAATTTGTGATCCTAAATAAATTTTCTTCAGACAGAATAAAACTTGACTTAATTTTTTCACATTTCGTGTGTGAAAAAATTAAGTCTAATGCTTTTTTTGTCATCTTATCTGGCTGCCTGTTAACCGCATCGGTTAATAGGCAACTATAACGGATTATAATGCCAGTAAAATCAGATTGTAGATTTGTAGTTCATATGAAGAATTGACTGTTCATAACGTATCAGAAACGCTGCTGATTATCCTATCCCAGTTCCTCGTTCCTGTAAATTAGTGCACCCACTGAAAATTTTAAGTGGGGGTGCTGCATATGCAAAATAAGAAAAATAATTCAATTTTTCCTAATTAGTAACCAATTTATTAATAAACACATTTACATATTAAAAATTGCTTTATTAAAAATATTTCACCATCACCACGAACACACACCAACAGTAAAAGTTTCGTATCTCACAGAAATAACGCGCACATGCATACAATTTATCTGTATTAATAGGCAGTGTCAGATTCACTTGTTACGTGCAGTGATAAGCGCAAACGAATATCGGCGAGTCGAACCGCAACTGATCGAACGTGATAATACCGACACTACGTTAGATCGCGGTGTATTTGTTTCCTAATCTAAAGCGTTAATCGAACAATTCCAATTATTAACTATTCAATCAATGTCAAAACATAAGCTGTAACCTTTAACATGTTGTATTGCATTTATATAATGTTGTAAGCATTGTTATTATTTATAAACACAAACAAAATTTTTTTTTCCCTTGGGGGTAATGCAGTGTCGCAGTGCTCATGTACAAGCCGCCACTGCTGTAAATCAACACTGAAGTTTCATATGCAAGTTGAATGCAGCAACAGTCTGAAGCTGTTTCCCAAAGTGTGGTTTCCGTACCCCCTATGGATACACGAAAGATTTTCAGGAGGTACCAGGCACTCTTTTTTTTTTAAAAGAAAAAAATATTTGATTACTTTATTTTTTGGTCTTCGTATTGTCGCAGATAAGTGCAGTATATAGGAAATTCTGTAATTAATTTTTCAGTAACTAAGAAATCTAAACGAAAGTTTTAAACAAAATGTGCCTCTTGGTATGTATCAACTGACCTTCGTTAGTTGACACCGTCATTTCAGCTGCGTGGTTCGAAATGTTTGCATTAAAAGTTTAAAGTAATTCAAAACTCATGGTTGGGACATTCTGCTGAATTTTGTGCCTCACGAAACTCTGTTTTTATTACTGAAAATTTACATTTCATAATTTTTGTTTCTACCTACCGTGCGCGCGCGTATGTGTTGCATCGTGCTTGCTGTCGCCATTTATTTAACTTGCCATCGATCTTTAGATCATTGAATAAAACAGGTCATTAGCTGAACCTGTTTTATACTGTAAACAAACAAGCGAGAAACCTTTATGAAGGCTTTACAGCCGAATTTGAATTAGTCAGTCTCATGCTGATAGCTGGAGGTTCATTATAATATTGAATTATATAGAATATTATTTTTGTATAGTGTCGCTTAATGAATGCTGCCAGAAAATGGAGGAATATGGATGAGTGTAGAAACGCTATGGTATTGGGTGATCTTCCAAGGGCGCTGATGTCAGAAGGGCGCTAGCGACAGGATATTTTACCAATTATCGAAATAGACCCACTAGCAAAAGCTATGAATTTACCAATTGTGCCAAAAACTTAGCTACGCTTTTGATGTGGATGGCTGGAGAACATTTATTTTTGCGAATCTTTCACCCACAAAAGGTGTAATTCATAGTACATCAGTAATGTGTGCAGACTAATGATTTTTTTTATCATATTTATTTTTATATGTTTTTGTATTTCTATTGATTTTTACGTAGTCTGGAAACCATGTTCTAGACCAGACTTGGAACATTTACAAGCCACTTTAGATTCCAATAAGCAGGCCTTTAATAAGAGATCTGCTTATTGCACTTGAACAGCTCTTATTAAAAGTTCATTTAATTCTAGGGGGATTCGAACCCAAGTTTTTCCAACCAAAGAGAAGTATCGTCATTACCGAGTTACGAAGGCTCTGTAGGGAACTCATCTCAAAGAGAGGAAGATGAAGAGGAAGAATGTTTAACACCACACACACACACACACACACACACACACTGTATATATATATGAGATGTTAGCCTACCGATAATTATTTATTACAGATTAATCTTACTGATTAATTTTTGAGTGGCATAATTCTTATATCGTTTCTGAAACGGTTGGTGTAGATTACCTTAGTTCCTGCTTCAAATGAAAATAAAATATTTCATTTAAATATTACTGCAAGGAACCGCAGCATTGACCATCCTTATTGATTGTAAAGACCTGAGTTCAAACTCTTCTAGGAGGCAAGGAATATTTATAAAGGCTTTACAGCTGAATTTGAGTTAGTCTCATGCAATAGTGAGAGTGATTTTGTTTTTTTTCCAAACTGTTTGTTGGTAGCAGGTAACATACATGCAATAGCTGATTATACATATATGATTACCGCTTTGCCATAGCATTGATTAGGGTAACAAAAGCCATGTTTACGTTGTCATAACATAACATTGATAAAATGCGTTAAGAAAAAAAATGATAGATGATATTTATCGATACTAATATTATTTTAAAATGAAACTAGTAAGGTGTAAGTATCACTGGAGTACACAGAACTTCCAGTGGATTCTTTTCAGTAGGCCTAAAGAATTAAATGTTGCTGCCAACGTTGAATTATTTTACACATATTTTGTTGGAAGGTATGGAAAATCTTTATCACAAATGGCCTGAAAGGTTCACAACTTTAAACCATGTAAGTGAGGAAATTCTTTGAGAAGCATTCTTGTGGATATTCCTGTATATTCATTCATTAGCTTGTGTACAGGCATACCTCAGTCATACGACATGCTAGGTTTCAGACCGCCATCGTATAGCCATTCGTCGAATAGCAAATCGATATACTTTTTTATCCTCACACTTGTATATGCATGTAATATTTTAATAACATTTTAAAGCAACCATATATGTGCGTAAATGCAAATAAACCATTTATTTACACCAGGTACGCAAAAGAAAAAAAAATTAGAATAATTTTCGCAAATGAAAATGTTATTCTGAATAGCTTGGGTTATGGGAACGCGCCAAACTGTTTGGTAATCAATCTACATCATTAAAAGTTTTCCAGTTTGGGCAACAAGATTGTCACCTTTACGGATATTAACTCGTGTAGCACTTTACATTCACTAAGCTTTATCTTTGTTTTGAACAGCTATAACAGGTAGTGCAAAGTAAGTTAAGCTTGGGGCTTATCTTATTGTTCGATACACCATTGTCACTAAATTTAATAGAGCCTCTGTAGCTGAGATGGTATAGACGAAGCCCATTCGTCCAACCTGGGTTCGATTCCCGTCCGAAACGTGAGGAACCATTATTTGGTCTCTTTCGACTAAAGGTGAGTTAGCCAGTTTCATACGGAGGTAGGGATTTTTATCACCCGGAAAGTCGGGTTTTTCGTCTCCCAGAACAGGCAAACCTGTCCCGTGAACGCATACGGATTTACAGTCATAAATACATACTTGATCCTTCATTAGGAGGGATCAACCATTCCTAAGGGATGGGGGAGGAAAAGGGGAACTTTATAATTTTAACTTTAATTTTATGACTTTATAATTCACAGGGGAACACCAAGAGATGGAGCGAGCAATGACGTCGTAAATAAACTGAATTTACGAATACTGAGCATCGGTTGAATCACGTCGCTAAAACCTTCTTATGAGCGTATAAATAGAAACTGGTCATGATTGAACAGCGTTGTATTAGGATCGTCGTAAGGCGAGGTATTAGTGCAGTCACTGTTCAGCACAAGAACTGTGCCTGCAGCTGTCATAGCTTATCGGAAAAACCAACATTAAAATTAAAAAAAAAATGAAATAAAATAAACAAAACGCATCACTTTTCGTCAAGATTCTACATGTGATGTATTTCTATAAATCAGTACAATGCTCTCTACAAATGAAAAGTGACTGACTTCTTTACATTATTAATCGATGGTCGGACTTAGCTGTTCTGTTGCCGTTTTCCTGGAAACACAAAATTCAAGAGTAATATAGTAAACGGTTCCATACGAAATGTAACAGCGATGCTCTTGATTTCCACACGTGTTGCATGGAATGGCGGCGGCAGTATCGTCCATAACGCCTGAAATTCTCAGGCATTCGGAACGATATTGCTTTTTATGGATTATTATATATTGTTTTATATGGATTTTTCCACATTATTGACATTGGCCTGTATTTATTTATTTATTTGAACTGCTCGCCACTACACCGCTTATTTAAGATCCGGCGCGAAAAACATAAAAGCTAAAACAGCGTCACGACCTACTAGGGAAAAAAAAAATTAAAGGATTCTCGTTTCATTTGTATTTTCTGAATCCTTGACATTTCAATATGTGAAATTAAAAAAAAAAAAAATGAAAATATCAGCAAAGATTTTCGATTAATTCTCGCGCTTTATGCTCTGCAAACAACGCCTAATAATAATCAGGCACGCTAGTCACGCTTCAAGCAATAAGTCGAGACGTATTGGAAAGGAAACACGCGCTTTATCAAATAAACATAGACAAAGCGCTTCTGATGCTCTCCATGGTAACTCATTGTTGATAGAAGCCGTTTTTTTATGTGCATTGTAACTGACTGCCGAAGCGTTTCTTTAAAACAATATCGGTAACAATTATGGTACTGGTATGATTGCAGTAGATGCCAAACAATGGCCCAAACATCAAATACTTGTATATTTTGTAAATTCATTCATCTCGCCATTATTTTTAATATAATCTAAGACTAATTAAACAGCCATTTAAGATAATCATCTCCAAAGTACTAGCAGATCTTGAAGATGTTACAGCATTTAATAGTGGCAGGAAAGTTTTTACAAAAGATGATGAAATGTGCGCGAGCAGCGGTTCCAAGTAATACCTCACGTTAGTGTGAGACGTTTGATGTCATAACTGATAATCATATAAAGCATTGCCTCAGTTCGAAAAACAGTCATAATATCGATCATATTCTTCTCATTGTTCTGATTATTATTCGGAGCATTCTTGCAAGAATATTTAGAGCAAAATCCAAAGATTTCCAGAATACAGTCAGCTTATACGTATTCCCATTACCACTTAGTAAATTTTCCAGTTCTCAGACGCACAATTTCCTTGTCTTTCGTGTTTTGATTACCTTGGAGTTTATTTTTCCGGTAGATAAAATCCGAATGGTTAAAAGAAAAATTCTTCTGCTAACTTGGCGCTGCTCTGAAAATATCCTAGATAATTCCTCACCATCTTAGACAGAATGAATTTGGATAATTTTTCTCGACAAGTAATGCGTGGAAAGTTCAGTCCTTCACTGAGACGTTAATGCAATCAATAAGTTAAAAAAAAAAAAAGAGATCATACGATCCATTTCCTCTTTAATCATTGTAATGATGGAAACCACTTGTGTAATCTTCATCACTTCTGAAGAAACCGATTATGTTTGCTTTGCAGGAAGCTTTTTAAAGCACTACAACTAAGGCTTCTTGCGTGTCAAAAAGTCCTGGAGTTGTAATGTTACAAACTGCATTGTGTTTTCTATCACGGATAAACTGTGGATGGAATGAATGAGTAAGTCATTCAGAGAAAAGGGGGAAGACAGGTTTCGTTCTAGTTTGGGTTGAACGTCTGAACCAAAAATGCAACCAAGTGGAGAGGGGGGGGGGCTTCATTTTTTAAGGTATTGTAATTAGACGAAGAGCACTTCGAATGCCATCTAACCATTAACATGTCGAATTTACTTCGAGTTAGCTACACACTTCGTACTTTTGTTCTATAGTTTCTATAGATATAAACTGTAGAAAGAAAGAAAAAAAAGTTTCCTTCAGTATTCTGACAAATGAATGCTGAAGGATGGTGTATAATGAAATAAAAGTCAAAATGCTTTGTTTCTTATAAATTGTTCACCATTAAATATTGGAAAGAATATAAAGTGACCACAAATCTTATCGTAATTTTCTTTGCAACAAATTTAGAGGGGGGGGGGGTAAGAGGAACAAAGAAAGTTTGTAGCTGACTCGAGTAGTATTAATATGCTTGTGGGTATGGACATTCTCCAATCATTCTCACGTGTTAGCATTTTTTGCTGTCGCAAGTTTGGAAGAAAATAAAAATGAATTTTATTAACTCTTCTCGACTAAAATGCATTCATAAGCACACCGCGTGTAATATATTATAATAATAAAGTATTTTTTTAGTGGTAAATCTGACAGCTAATGAAAGTTCCTCCTGGCGGAGATCGCTTGTATTATTCCACAGATAACGTCAATCTGCAGTCTGCACACACCGACTACATCACTTTCATGCAGCTGTTATCACTGCATCTTTTAAATTATTTGTCCTTTTATTGCAGTATGAAAATTAGTTTTATCTCAGATATATATGAATTAAATTCTTCATAGGAAAAAGAAACGTCGGAGCACTGATTTAAAATAATAATAAAACGCGTAGTTCATCTATTTCTCCGTAGATGGCAGAGGAGTACGGACTAAAATACAACCGACTCGAGTACATTTGGTTGTAGTATTAGGCGTATAAAGTATAAATATGGATAATCCTTTGAGTTCTTGCCGTTGCCATCCTAGATGAAGTACTGTCTCTAGTTGGAAAGCCGATAATATTCATAATAATTTAGATAAACTACATAATTCTACAACCATTAGAAGAAACGTATTGTAGAATGCAGTAATCCCTCGATTAATGCGCCCCCGATTAGTGCGTTTTCAATTAGTGCGTTTTCGATTAGTGCGTCATTTTT